>NC_092254.1:0-82500 GCF_036320965.1 Panulirus ornatus | reverse complement strand
CACACTTTACCAAACTCCGTCACCAGCTTCTGCAGTTTCTCACATGAATCCGCCACCAGCGCTGTATCATCAGCGAACAACAACTGACTCACTTCCCAAGCTCTCTCATCCCCAACAGACTTCATACTTGCCCCTCTTTCCAAGACTCTTGCATTTACCTCCCTAACAACCCCATCCATAAACAAATTAAACAACCATGGAGACATCACACACCCCTGCCGCAAACCTACATTCACTGAGAACCAATCACTTTCCTCTCTTCCTACACGTACACATATATATATATATATATATATATATATATATATAGATATATTTTTTTTTTTCTTTTTTTTTTTTTTTTGCTTTGTCGCTGTCTCCCGCGTTTGCGAGGTAGTGCAAGGAAACAGACGAAAGAAAATGGCCCAACCCACCCCCATACACATGTATATACATACGTCCACACACGCAAATATACATACCTACACAGCTTTCCATGGTCTACCCCAGACGCTTCACATGCCCTGATTCAATCCACTGACAGCACGTCAACCCCGGTATACCACATCGATCCAATTCACTCTATTCCTTGCCCTCCTTTCACCCTCCTGCATGTTCAGGCCCCGATCACACAAAATCTTTTTCACTCCACCTTTCCACCTCCAATTTGGTCTCCCACTTCTCCTCGTTCCCTCCACCTCCGACACATATATCCTCTTGGTCAATCTTTCCTCACTCATTCTCTCCATGTGCCCAAACCATTTCAAAACACCCTCTTCTGCTCTCTCAACCACGCTCTTTTTATTTCCACACATCTCTCTTACCCTTACGTTACTTACTCGATCAAACCACCTCACACCACACATTGTCCTCAAACATCTCATTTCCAGCATATCCATCCTCCTGCGCACCACTCTATCCATAGCCCACGCCTCGCAACCATACAACATTGTTGGAACCACTATTCCTTCAAACATACCCATTTTTGCTTTCCGAGATAATGTTCTCGACTTCCACACATTCGTCAAGGCTCCCAGAATTTTCGCCCCCTCCCCCACCCTATGATCCACTTCCGCTTCCATGGTTCCATCCGCTGCCAGATCCACTCCCAGATATCTAAAACACTTCACTTCCTCCAGTTTTTCTCCATTCAAACTCACCTCCCAATTGACTTGACCCTCAACCCTACTGTACCTAATAACCTTGCTCTTATTCACATTAACTCTTAACTTTCTTCTTTCACACACTTTACCAAACTCAGTCACCAGCTTCTGCAGTTTCTCACATGAATCAGCCACCAGCGCTGTATCATCAGCGAACAACTGACTCACTTCCCAAGCTCTCTCATCCCCAACAGACTTCATACTTGCCCCTCTTTCCAAAACTCTTGCATTCACCTCCCTAACAACCCCATCCATAAACAAATTAAACAACCATGGAGACATCACACACCCCTGCCGCAAACCTACATTCACTGAGAACCAATCACTTTCCTCTCTTCCTACACGTACACATGCCTTACATCCTCGATAAAAACTTTTCACTGCTTCTAACAACTTGCCTCCCACACCATATATTCTTAATACATTCCAGAGAGCATCTCTATCAACTCTATCATATGCCTTCTCCAGATCCATAAATGCTACATACAAATCCATTTGCTTTTCTAAGTATTTCTCACATACATTCTTCAAAGCAAACACCTGATCCACACATCCTCTACCACTTCTGAAACCACACTGCTCTTCCCCAATCTGATGCTCTGTACATGCCTTCACCCTCTCAATCAATACCCTCCCATATAATTTACCAGGAATACTCAACAAACTTATACCTCTGTAATTTGAGCACTCACTCTTATCCCCTTTGCCTTTGTACAATGGCACAATGCACGCATTCCGCCAATCCTCAGGCACCTCACCATGAGTCATACATACATTAAATAACCTTACCAACCAGTCAACAATACAGTCACCTCCTTTTTTAATAAATTCCACTGCAATACCATCCAAACCTGCTGCCTTGCCGGCTTTCATCTTCCGCAAAGCTTTTACTACCGCAAAGATTTTACCAAATCATTTTCCCTAACCCTCTCACTTTGCACACCACCTCGACCAAAACACCCTATATCTGCCACTCTATCATCAAACACATTCAACAAACCTTCAAAATACTCACTCCATCTCCTTCTCACATCACCACTACTTGTTATCACCTCCCCATTTGCGCCCTTCACTGAAGTTCCCATTTGCTCCCTTGTCTTACGCACTTTATTTACCTCCTTCCAGAACATCTTTTTATTCTCCCTAAATTTAATGATACTCTCTCACCCCAACTCTCATTTGCCCTTTTTTTCACCTCTTGCACCTTTCTCTTGACCTCCTGTCTCTTTCTTTTATACATCTCCCACTCAATTGCATTTTTTCCCTGCAAAAATCGTCAAAATGCCTCTCTCTTCTCTTTCACTAATACTCTTACTTCTTCATCCCACCACTCACTACCCTTTCTAATCAACCCATCTCCCACTCTTCTCATGCCACAAGCATCTTTTGCGCAATCCATCACTGATTCCCTAAATACATCCCATTCCTCCCCCACTCCCCTTACTTCCATTGTTCTCACCTTTTTCCATTCTGTACTCAGTCTCTCCTGTGTACACAAGTCTCCTTCCCAAGCTAACTTACTCTCACCACCCTCTTCACCCCAACATTCACTCTTCTTTTCTGAAAACCCATACAAATCTTCACCTTAGCCTCCACAAGATAATGATCAGACATCCCTCCAGTCGCACCTCTCAGCACATTAACATCCAAAAGTCTCTCTTTCGCGCGCCTGTCAATTAACACGTAGTCCAATAACGCTCTCTGGCCATCTCTCCTACTTACATAAGTATACTTATGTATATCTCGCTTTTTAAACCAGGTATTCCCAATCATCAGTCCTTTTTCAGCACATAAATCTACAAGCTCTTCACCATTTCCATTTACAACACTGAACACCCCATGTATACCAATTATTCCCTCAACTGCCACATTACTCACCTTTGCATTCAAATCACCCATCACTATAACCCGGTCTCGTGCATCAAAACCACTAACACACTCATATATATATATATATATATATATATATATATATATATATATATATATATATATATACATGAACTGTGGGAGAGAGTGTATGTTATATAAACCTGCAGAGAGCCGCCGCTGTACTACCCCAGTTGGACCGTTCACTTTAATACACAAGAATAGTACGACCCTTGAGCATGATGGCACCGTACTTGGTAAGACCTCTGACCTAATCCTTAAGAAGGTCAGGTCAAACGCCAGAACACCTACACCTAAAAGCAATAGTGTCGCCGTGCTCTAGTGTCGTAACGTTGTGGTTGAGGGTCGTACCACAACATACAACACCTCTTTGTGAAGTGTCGACCTATATAAACCCCACCTCTTTGTGAAGTGTCGACCTATATAAACCCCACCTCTTTGTGAAGTGTCGACCTATATAAACCCCACCTCTTTGTGAAGTGTCGACCTATATAAACCCCACCTCTTTGTGAAGTGTCGACCTATATAAACCCCACCTCTTTGTGAAGTGTCGACCTATATAAACCCCACCTCTTTGTGAAGTGTCGACCTATATAAACCCCACCTCTTTGTGAAGTGTCGACCTATATAAACCCCACCTCTTTGTGAAGTGTTGGCCTATATAAACCCCACCTCTTTGTGAAGTGTTGGCCTATATAAACCCCACCTCTTTGTGAAATGTCGACCTATATAAACCCCACCTCTTTGTGAAGTGTCGACCTATATAAACCCCACCTCTTTGTGAAGTGTTGGCCTATATAAACCCCACCTCTTTGTGAAGTGTCGACCTATATAAACCCCACCTCTTTGTGAAGTGTCGACCTATATAAACCCCACCTCTTTGTGAAGTGTTGGCCTATATAAACCCCACCTCTTTGTGAAGTGTCGACCTATATAAACCCCACCTCTTTGCGAAGTGTCGACCTATATAAACCCCACCTCTTTGTGAAGTGTCGACCTATATAAACCCCACCTCTTTGTGAAGTGTCGACCTATATAAACCCCACCTCTTTGTGCAGTGTTGGCCTATATAAACCCCACCTCTTTGTGAAGTGTCGACCTATATAAAACCCACCTCTTTGTGAAGTGTTGGCCTATATAAACCCCACCTCTTTGTGAAGTGTCGACCTATATAAACCCCACCTCTTTGTGAAGTGTTGGCCTATATAAACCCCACCTCTTTGTGAAGTGTCGATCTATATAAACCCCACCTCTTTGTGAAGTGTTGGCCTATATAAACCCCACCTCTTCGTGAAGTGTCGACCTATATAAACCCCACCTCTTTGTGAAGTGTTGGCCTATATAAACCCCACCTCTTTGTGAAGTGTTGGCCTATATAAACCCCACCTCTTTGTGAAGTGTCGACCTATATAAACCCCACCTCTTTGTGAAGTGTCGGCTTATATAAACCCCACCTCTTTGTGAAGTGTTGGCCTATATAAACCCCACCTCTTTGTGAAGTGTCGACCTATATAAACCCCACCTCTTTGTGAAGTGTCGGCTTATATAAACCCCACCTCTTTGTGAAGTGTTGGCCTATATAAACCCCACCTCTTTGTGAAGTGTCGACCTATATAAACCCCACCTCTTTGTGAAGTGTTGGCCTATATAAACCCCACCTCTTTGTGAAGTGTCGACCTATATAAACCCCACCTCTTTGTGAAGTGTCGACCTATATAAACCCCACCTCTTTGTGAAGTGTCGACCTATATAAACCCCACCTCTTTGTGAAGTGTTGGCCTATATAAACCCCACCTCTTTGTGAAGTGTCGACCTATATAAACCCCACCTCTTTGTGAAGTGTTGGCCTATATAAACCCCACCTCTTTGTGAAGTGTCGACCTATATAAACCCCACCTCTTTGTGAAGTGTTGGCCTATATAAACCCCACCTCTTTGTGAAGTGTTGGCCTATATAAACCCCACCTCTTTGTGAAGTGTTGGCCTATATAAACCCCACCTCTTTGTGAAGTGTTGGCCTATATAAACCCCACCTCTTTGTGAAGTGTTGGCCTATATAAACCCCACCTCTTTGTGAAGTGTTGGCCTATATAAACCCCACCTCTTTGTGAAGTGTTGGCCTATATAAACCCCACCTCTTTGTGAAGTGTCGACCTATATAAACCCCACCTCTTTGTGAAGTGTTGGCCTATATAAACCCCACCTCTTTGTGAAGTGTTGGCCTATATAAACCCCACCTCTTTGTGAAGTGTTGGCCTATATAAACCCCACCTCTTTGTGAAGTGTCGACCTATATAAACCCCACCTCTTTGTGAAGTGTCGGACCTATATAAACCCCACCTCTTTGTGAAGTGTGGTGGCCTTTAATAACCCACTCTTTGGTGAGTGGTGTATGAAGCACTTGTGAAGGTGCATAAACCCCACTCTTTGGAAGTGGGTTAAACGCACCTTTGTGAAGGTGGCTATGGACACTTTTGGAGTGTGGTTAGAACATCTTTGTGAGGTGGCTATATAAACCCACCTTGTGGAAGTGTGAGCCTAATAACCACTTGTAGTGTAGGTGGGCCTATATAAACCCACCTCTTAGTGAGAGGTGGTATAGACCCACTTTGGTGGAGTAGTGGATAACCACTTTGTGAAGGTGGGTAGTATAAGCACTTTGTGAGGAGGTAGGTAAGGACACTTGTAGGAGGTAGGTTGGGGTAATAGAGACACTTGTAGGTGAGGTGGAGTGTCACTTTAAGGAGGCACTTTATGGAAGTGTGCGGGTAGGCACACTTGTAAGGGTGGTGGTGGTATGGACCCCTTGTGGGAGGTGGGGTAGGAGCACTTGTAGGGGAGGTGGGGGTAGGGGAGCACTTGTAGGGGAGGTGGGGGTAGGGGGAGCACTTGTAGGGGAGGTGGGGTAGGGGGAGCACTTGTAGGGGAGGTGGGGGTAGGGGAGCACTTGTAGGGGAGGTGGGGGTAGGGGAGCACTTGTAGGGGAGGTGGGGGTAGGGGAGCACTTGTAGGGAGGTGGGGGTAGGGGGAGCACTTGTAGGGGAGGTGGGGGTAGGGGGAGCACTTGTAGGGGAGGTGGGGGTAGGGGGAGCACTTGTAGGGGAGGTGGGGGTAGGGGAGCACTTGTAGGGGAGGTGGGGGTAGGGGAGCACTTGTAGGGGAGGTGGGGGGAGGGGGAGCACTTGTAGGGGAGGTGGGGGTAGGGGGAGCACTTGTAGGGGAGGTGGGGGGTTGGGGGAGCACTTGTAGGGGTGGTGGGGGTAGGGGGAGCACTTGTAGGGAGGTGGGGGTAGGGGGAGCACTTGTAGGGGAGGTGGGGGTAGGGGGAGCACTTGTAGGGGAGGTGGGGGTAGGGGGAGCACTTGTAGGGGAGGTGGGGGTAGGGGGAGCACTTGTAGGGGAGGTGGGGGTAGGGGAGCACTTGTAGGGGAGGTGGGGGTAGGGGAGCACTTGTAGGGGAGGTGGGGGTAGGGGGAGCACTTGTAGGGGAGGTGGGGGTAGGGGGAGCACTTGTAGGGGAGGTGGGGGTAGGGGGAGCACTTGTAGGGGAGGTGGGGGTAGGGGGAGCACTTGTAGGGGAGGTGGGGGTAGGGGAGCACTTGTAGGGAGGTGGGGGTAGGGGGAGCACTTGTAGGGGAGGTGGGGGTAGGGGGAGCACTTGTAGGGGAGGTGGGGGTAGGGGAGCACTTGTAGGGGAGGTGGGGTAGGGGAGCACTTGTAGGGGAGGTGGGGGTAGGGGAGCACTTGTAGGGGAGGTGGGGGTAGGGGGAGCACTTGTAGGGGAGGTGGGGGTAGGGGAGCACTTGTAGGGGAGGTGGGGGTAGGGGGAGCACTTGTAGGGGAGGTGGGGGTAGGGGGAGCACTTGTAGGGGAGGTGGGGGTAGGGGAGCACTTGTAGGGGAGGTGGGGGTAGGGGAGCACTTGTAGGGGAGGTGGGGGTAGGGGAGCACTTGTAGGGGAGGTGGGGGTAGGGGGAGCACTTGTAGGGGAGGTGGGGGTAGGGGAGCACTTGTAGGGGAGGTGGGGGTAGGGGAGCACTTGTAGGGAGGTGGGGGTAGGGGGAGCACTTGTAGGGGAGGTGGGGGTAGGGGAGCACTTGTAGGGGAGGTGGGGGTAGGGGAGCACTTGTAGGGGAGGTGGGGGTAGGGGAGCACTTGTAGGGGAGGTGGGGGTAGGGGGAGCACTTGTAGGGGAGGTGGGGGTAGGGGGAGCACTTGTAGGGGAGGTGGGGTAGGGGAGCACTTGTAGGGGAGGTGGGGGTAGGGGGAGCACTTGTAGGGGAGGTGGGGGTAGGGGAGCACTTGTAGGGGAGGTGGGGGTAGGGGAGCACTTGTAGGGGAGGTGGGGGTAGGGGAGCACTTGTAGGGGAGGTGGGGGTAGGGGAGCACTTGTAGGGGAGGTGGGGGTAGGGGAGCACTTGTAGGGGAGGTGGGGGTAGGGGAGCACTTGTAGGGGAGGTGGGGGTAGGGGGAGCACTTGTAGGGGAGGTGGGGGTAGGGGAGCACTTGTAGGGGAGGTGGGGGTAGGGGAGCACTTGTAGGGGAGGTGGGGGTAGGGGAGCACTTGTAGGGGAGGTGGGGGTAGGGGGAGCACTTGTAGGGGAGGTGGGGGTAGGGGAGCACTTGTAGGGGAGGTGGGGGTAGGGGAGCACTTGTAGGGGAGGTGGGGGTAGGGGAGCACTTGTAGGGGAGGTGGGGGTAGGGGAGCACTTGTAGGGGAGGTGGGGGTAGGGGAGCACTTGTAGGGAGGTGGGGGTAGGGGAGCACTTGTAGGGGAGGTGGGGGTAGGGGGAGCACTTGTAGGGGAGGTGGGGGTAGGGGAGCACTTGTAGGGGAGGTGGGGGTAGGGGAGCACTTGTAGGGGAGGTGGGGGTAGGGGAGCACTTGTAGGGGAGGTGGGGGTAGGGGGAGCACTTGTAGGGGAGGTGGGGGTAGGGGAGCACTTGTAGGGGAGGTGGGGGTAGGGGAGCACTTGTAGGGGAGGTGGGGGTAGGGGAGCACTTGTAGGGGAGGTGGGGGTAGGGGAGCACTTGTAGGGGAGGTGGGGTAGGGGGAGCACTTGTAGGGGAGGTGGGGGTAGGGGAGCACTTGTAGGGGAGGTGGGGGTAGGGGAGCACTTGTAGGGGAGGTGGGGGTAGGGGGAGCACTTGTAGGGGAGGTGGGGGTAGGGGGAGCACTTGTAGGGGAGATGGGTAATGGCTTAAAAATAATATACAAAAGTAATTGTAATACAAACGTGAATATGTAGCATGCATGCCAAAACGCGTTTATTCTTTGACAAAGAAACATATATATATATATATATATATATATATATATATATATATATATGTGTGTGTGTGTGTGTGTGTGTGTGTGTGTATTAATATTGTTATAATACCTGATCGCCGTTTTCCACGTCACAGATGCAGCGCCAAGAAACACGAAAAGACCTATCCACTCACACACACACACACACACACACACATGTACCCTTGTTTCCCGGGTTGAATCCTGGGCAAGGCAGTACAACCACAGCCAAAGGTAGTTGTTCCTCCTTCCCTCGGGACTGGTCGATAAATGGGAACCTGGCTTAGGCTGCGGTATGTATGTATGTATGTATGTATGTATGTATGTATGTGCGAATACATGCACCAGAGTACAGAAGGTACAAACAAGCAGATGAATCACAAAACAACACGTCATACGGGAATCCGCTGGTAGCCAAGAAGATCCGAGCGCTGTAACCCCACGAGTGTACACATACCATTACAATGTATTCAGAAATACATACAAGTACATATGAACCCTGTGGGTTACTTGATATCTCTCCAGGCACAGCAGGAGAAGCGCTGGTGACAAAAGACGCTAGAAAGCGACTGGGACAACATTTTCCTTAAGGCGCCCTAAACCTGACGAGGTAAATGGCGATCGCCGGAGGGGCAGCGTGCCCCAGGCTGACCCGCTGTCGTCTTTACGGCTCCTAAATCAGGAGGACGTTGGTTCGAGGTTTTGGAATGAGTAGGTAATTCGATGGTGAGGAAATGGAAGATGGATAGACTTCTTCTAGACTGGAATGTCTCATATAAGTGACATGTTGCCGCGCATGTCAATGTCTTGTGCATGACAACCCCAAGTATACCATCTCTCATGTCATAAAACTGTCCATCACAGTGTCTGGCATACCTCGCAATATACTAGCATACTCTGCCTCTCAGAGATATACCCAGAATGATGTTTGTCATATCGAGCAGTTAACAATGGGTCGTGTATGATCGTGAGGAAGCATGACTGACGCATGTTACTGGTCTACAAGTCACGTCTTAGGTAAGGGAGGGGGGGAAGGAAGAGACATGGTTGGCAATTTGTTGCGTCTGTGCGTGTTGGTGTGTGGCCGGGTTAGGGTAGGAGGTGGGGGTCGGGAGTCTGTAATTAACCCCCCCTCCTTTCCCCCCCCCCCCACCACCACCACCATACGACCTGTCCCAGAAGACAGCGTCGATATTGCTTCAGCCCCGCATTATGCCAGACCACACACACCACTGGAGGCCCCACAGACCACACACACCAATGGAGGCCCCACAGACCACACACACCTCTGGGGGCCCCACAGACCACACACACGTCTGAGGGCCCCACAGACCACACACACGTCTGGGGGCCCCACAGACCACACACACTTCTGAGGGCCCCACAAACCACACACATCTCTGGGGGCCCCACAAACCACACACACCTCTGGGGGCCCCACAGAAAAAAAAAAAAAAAATATATATATATATATATATATATATATATATATATATATATATATATATATATACCGGGGTTGACGTGCTGTCAGTGAATTGAATCAGGGCATGTGAAGCGTCTGGGATAAACCATGGAAAGTTGTGTGGGGCCTGGATGTGGAAAGGGAGCTGTAGTTTTGGGCATTATTGCATGACAGCTAGAGACTGAGTGTGAACGAATGGGGCCTTTGTTGTCTTTTCCTAGCGCTACCTCGCACACATGAGGGGGGAGGGGGATGGTATTCCATGTGTGGCGAGGTGGCGATGGGAATGAATAAAGGCAGACAGTGTGAATTGTGTGCATGGGTATATATGTATGTGTCTGTGTGTGTATACATATGTGTGCACTGAGATGTATAGGTATGTATATGTGCTGTGTGTAGACGTGTATGTATATACATGTGTATGGGGGTGGGTTGGGCCATTTCTTTCGTCTGTTTCCTTGCGCTACCTCGCAAACGCGGGAGACAGCGACAAAGCAAAATAAAAAAATAAAATATATATATATATATATATATATATATATATATATATATATATATATATATGTGTGTGTGTGTGTGTGTGTGTGTGTGTGTGTGTGTGTGTGAGTTTGTGTGTGTGTGTGGATAGGACTTTCTTCGTGTTTCTTGGCGCTACATCTATGATGCGGAAAACGGCGATCAGGAATAATAACAATATTAATAAGCACACACACACACACACACACACACACATATATATATATATATATATATATATATATATATATATATATATATATATATATATACATACATATATATTTTTTTTTTTTTTTTTTTTTTTATACTTTGTCGCTGTCTCCCGCGTTTGCGAGGTAGCGCAAGGAAACAGACGAAAGAAATGGCCCAACCCCCCCCATACACATGTACATACACACGTCCACACACGCAAATATACATACCTACACAGCTTTCCATGGTTTACCCCAGACGCTTCACATGCCTTGATTCAATCCATTGACAGCACGTCAACCCCTGTATACCACATGACTCCAATTCACTCTATTCCTTGCCCTCCTTTCACCCTCCTGCATGTTCAGGCCCCGATCACACAAAATCTTTTTCACTCCATCTTTCCACCTCCAATTTGGTCTCCCTCTTCTCCTCGTTCCCTCCACCTCCGACACATATATCCTCTTGGTCAATCTCTCCTCACTCATTCTCTCCATGTGCCCAAACCATTTCAAAACACCCTCTTCTGCTCTCTCAACCACGCTCTTTTTATTTCCACACATCTCTCTTACCCTTACGTTACTTACTCGATCAAACCACCTCACACCACACATTGTCCTCAAACATCTCATTTCCAGCACATCCATCCTCCTGCGCACATCTCTATCCATAGCCCACGCCTCGCAACCATACAACATTGTTGGAACCACTATTCCCTCAAACATACCCATTTTTGCTCTCCGAGATAATGTTCTCGACTTCCACACATTTTTCAAGGCTCCCAAAATTTTCGCCCCCTCCCCCACCCTATGATCCACTTCCGCTTCCATGGTTCCATCCGCTGACAGATCCACTCCCAGATATCTAAAACACTTCACTTCCTCCAGTTTTTCTCCATATATATATATATATATATATATATATATATATTATATATATATATATATATATATATATATGTATGTATATATATATATATATATATATATATATATATATATATATATATATATATATATATATATATATATATTTTTTTTTTTTTTTTTTTTCATACTATTCGCCATTTCCCGCGTCAGCGAGGTAGCGTTAAGAACAGAGGACTGGGCCTTAGAGGGAATATCCTCACCTGGCCCCCTTCTCTGTTCCTTCTTTTTTGCAAAAAAAAAAAAAAAAAAAAAAAGACAGGGGAGGATTTCTCGCCCCCCCCCCCCCCGCTCCCTTCACTTTTAGTCGCCTTCTACGACACGCAGGGAATACGTGGGAAGTATTCTTTCTCCCCTATCCCCAGGGATAATATATATATATATATATATATATATATATATATATATATATATATATATATATATATATATATAGTTACCTGATTTTCTTATACATAGCGTACGTGTCTCTTACTTCTAAATACTTAAGTATGAGTCATTTGTCATGTTACTACTAAACACTACATTAATAGTAAGTCTTTTGTATTTCTATAGACTTAAGTGCAAGTCTTCTGTTACCTGCAACCATGATATCATTCCCATGTAATCTACATGACTTAACCTAACCCAACCTACCTCAAACCATCTTAAAATTGCTCAAACATCTTGCCCATCTCAACAGCTCCAAGTAAAGTTTCGGTACCAAATTACTTTATCTAAATAAATAACATTACATAATAATGATTTTGAATATTCCAATAGGCTCTGCCAACTACAATCATTTCATGAATTTTGAATATTGCAATAAGCTCTACCAACTACAATCATTTCATGAATTTCAAATTGGCCCAAAGAGCTCCCTTTTTTTTTTTTTAAACCAAACTTCACTATATAAGCCTCATAGTTATTTCGGCTACCCTGAAATAACCCCCATTCTAACTTAATCTACCACTCCATGTGGCTACATACCCTTATATAAACCTAACTTGACCCACCATAGTTCAGTTGAATGTAAAAACCGTCATTCTGGTCTTTTTAAAGAATGGTAAATGTGTGGCCATTTATCATGCAAACGATATGAAAATATGAAGCCATTCATCAGGCTTACGTTGAGAAGATATATGGGCCATTTAACTGACAAAGGCCGATCTATATGAACTGATGAAGAAGTCACTTAATACTCAGGGTCAGTCTGGTGTTATCACAATCAGGGTCAGTCTGGTGGGTCACAATCAGGGTCAGTCTGGTGGGTCACAATCAGGGTCAGTCTGGAGGGTCACAATCAGGGTCAGTCTGGTGGGTCACAATCAGGGTCAGTCTGGTGGGTCACAATCAGGGTCAGTCTGGTGGGTCACAATCAGGGTCAGTCTGGTGGGTCACAATCAGGGTCAGTCTGGAGGGTCACAATCAGGGTCAGTCTGGTGGGTCACAATCAGGGTCAGTCTGGAGGGTCACAATCAGGGTCAGTCTGGTGGGTCACAATCAGGGTCAGTCTGGTGGGTCACAATCAGGGTCAGTCTGGTGGGTCACAATTAGGGTCAGTCTGGAGGGTCACAATCAGGGTCAGTCTGGTGGGTCACAATCAGGGTCAGTCTGGTGGGTCACAATCAGGGTCAGTCTGGTGGGTCACAATCAGGGTCAGTCTGGAGGGTCACAATCAGGGTCAGTCTGGTGGGTCACAATCAGGGTCAGTCTGGAGGGTCACAAACCGACCCTTACGGACGACATCAGGGTATCTTTGAGGTTTGTGTGGGTGTGGGAGCCCATCCGTGCCGACAACCCCTCCCCCAGGGCCGGAGGAGGAGGAGGGGGGGGGGATAATTAATTAATTACCCATCTGTTCATTTATCAGTTTTATCTTTTTATCTATTTCTTGAGCCATAAAGGATATAGCGGGGGAAATTATCAGGATAGATTGAAAAAGCCTAATGACATTAAAGCTACCTTTCTCTATTACACACACTTACCTTTCACTATCACACATCTGCCTCTCACTATCACTCACACACACACCTGCCCCTCACTATCACACACCTTCCTCGGAGTATATAATCACAAGCCTGACTCACTATCACACAAATGCTGCTCACAATCACGTCATGAAGAAGGTTTATCTTGTCCGTCTTAAATGGCAAAGTATTTCCATAATGTTCTCTATCACGAGTGCCAGGCCCTGGTCTCTATCACGAGTGCCAGGCCCTGGTCTCTATCACGAGTGCCAGGCCCTGGTCTCTATCACGAGTGCCAGGCCCTGGTCTCTATCACGAGTGCCACGCCCTGGTCTCTATCACGAGTGCCAGGCCCTGGTCTCTATCACGAGTGCCACGCCCTGGTCTCTATCACGAGTGCCACGCCCTGGTCTCTATCACGAGTGCCAGGCCCTGGTCTCTATCACGAGTGCCACGCCCTGGTCTCTATCACGAGTGCCACGCCCTGGTCTCTATCACGAGTGCCACGCCCTGGTCTCTATCACGAGTGCCACGCCCTGGTCACAGTTATTCATCTCGCCACTTCCGAGTAGGAACAAGTTGATTATCCCGAAGACACTACCAAAGATTACAGGTAAATGGCGCTACCATAGGTTACAGGTATATGGCGCTACTTGAGGTTACTGGTAAATGGCGCTACCTGAGGTTACAGGTAAATGGCGCTACCTATGGTTTCAGGTAAATGGCGCTACCTGAGGTTACAGGTAAATGGCCGTACCAGAGGTAACAGGTAAATAGCGCTACCTGAGGTTACAGGTAAATGGCGCTACCTGAGGTTACTGGTAAATGGCGCTACCTGAGGTTACAGGTAAATGGCGGTACCATAGGTTACAGGTAAATGATATCAAATGATAATCCAGGTGCAACTCTAAGAGAGTCAGGTAAATGGCGCTACCATAGGTTACAGGTAAATGGCGCTACCTGAGGTTACAGGTAAATGGCGGTACCAGAGGTTACAGGTAAATGGCGCTACCTGAGGTTACAGGTAAATGGCGCTACCTGAGGTTACAGGGAAATGGCGCTACTATAGGTTACAGGTAAATGGCGCTACCATAGGTTACAGGTAAATGGCGCTACCTAAGGTTACAGGTAAATGGCGCTACCTGAGGTTACAGGTAAATGGCGGTACCTGAGGTTACAGGTAAATGGCGGTACCACAGGTTATAGGTAAATGGCGCTGCCATAGGTTACAGGTAAATGGCGCTACCATAGGTTACAGGTAAATGGCGCTACCTGAGGTTACTGGTAAATGGCGCTACCTGAGGTTACAGGTAAATGGCGCTACCTATGGTTTCAGGTAAATGGCGCTACCTGAGGTTACAGGTAAATGGCCGTACCAGAGGTTACAGGTAAATGGCGCTACCTGAGGTTACAGGTAAATGGCGCTATCTGAGGTTACAGGTAAATGGCGATACCAGAGGTTACTGGTAAATGACGCTACCTGAGGTTATAGGTAAATGGGGGTACCAGAGGTTACAGGTAAATGGCGCTACCTGAGGTTAATGGTAAATGGCGCTACCTGAGGTTACTGGTAAATGGCGCTACCTGAGGTTACAGGTAAATGCCGCTATATGAGGTTACAGGTAAATGGCGCTACCATAGGTTACTGGTAAATGGCGCTACCTGAGATTACAGGTAAATGGCGCTACCTGAGGTTACAGGTAAATGGCGCTATCTGAGGTTACTGGTAAATGGCGCTACCTATGGTTTCAGGTAAATGACGCTACCTGAGGTTACAGGTAAATGGCGCTACCTGAGGTTATTGGTAAATGGCGCTACCTGTAGTTACAGGTAAATGGCGCTACCTGAGGTTACTGGTAAATGGCGCTACCTGAGGTTACAGGTAAATGGCGCTATCTGAGGTTACTGGTAAATGGCGCTACCTACGGTTTCAGGTAAATGACGCTACCTGAGGTTACAGGTAAATGGCGCTACCTGAGGTTACTGGTAAATGGCGCTACCTGTGGTTACAGGTAAATGGCGCTATCTGAGGTTACTGGTAAATGGCGCTACTTGAGGTTACAGGTAAATGGCGCTACCTGAGGTTACAGGTAAATGGCGTTACCTGAGGTTACTGGTAAATGGCGCCACCTGAGGTTACTGGTAAATGGCGCTACCTGATGTTACTGATAAATGGCGCTACCTATGGTTACAGGTGAATGGCGCTCTCTGAGGTTGCAGGTAACGGGCGTTGCCTGGGGAACAGTATCTATAGATAGATTATCTTAAAATGGACTAAACGTTGAACATCCAGGTCATCAGCAGTGTCCACTCTATCGTGGGTAATGTCCGGTCACTAGGGTAATGGCTCGACCTCCCATCCCAGAAAAGAACTACCAATATACTGGCGAAAATGACGGTTGAAACAACGTAATGAAGACGACCTACCGCCTGATCTGGTATTAGCGTCCAACCAGGACCTACCGTCCTACCAGGACCTACCGTCCATGAAGGACCTGCTGGACTCACCCTACTCAGGTTGTATGTGGCGTTGTAACTGAAGGTGAGGTGGACGAAGGAGGCGAAGGCCTTTTTGTACGTGATCACGAAGTCGTCTGGTGGCGGCGGGGGCGGCGTGGTGCTGGTGGTGGGTCCTGTGAAGATGAAGGCCTCCGTGGTCAACCCTGGGGGTATGGCCGCTGCCGCTGCGACACCTGAGGCAGTCCACGCCCACATCCATGCCCACGCCCACCCCCACAGCAGGCTCACAGCTTGCGACGGTCCGTGCATGATCAGCTCAGCATGACGGGTCAAAGGTGGTCAAAATATACATATATATATATATGTATATATATATATATATATATATATATATATATATATTTATCTCACAGTCTCAGGTCAACGTAGCGGACACGCTCATGTTCTGGGACTGCCCTGCGACACTTGAAACGCTCCAGAGAAACTTGAAACACTTCCGGGCTAAGATACTGGCTCAGTTTCACTAGCGGCGCCACTCGGCGAACTGGAATATCTCGGGCGAGAGTTGCAGTCTTGTCTTTCCCGAGGGATTTCATGTCTGACGCCTTCCAGGAGATCATCCAGGCTGGATCAGGAAGGCCATACCACACACACACTTCCAGCACTCGAGGCAGTTTAACTGGAAGGCTGGCTTCCGCTGCTGCTACTACTGCAGTGAACCAGCTGCATATAGCTTCTTGGCGGCATGTCCTCGCGAAGCATATCACTGCTTGAGCCGTAACATTGCACCTTTGGCGGACCGTAACACGTCACTGCTTTGGCCGTAACATTGTACCACTGGCGGACCGTAACACGTCACTGTTTTGGCCGTAACACTGTACCACTGGCGAACTGTAACATGTCACTGTTTGGGCCGTAACATTGTACCACTGGCGGACCGTAACACGTCACTGTTTGGGCCGTAACATTGTACCATTGGCGGACCGTAACACATTACTGTTTGAGCCGTAATACGATATCACTGTCGGATCGTAACGTATCACTAAAGGCTTCAGAGATCTTGTCAAGACAAGGAACACGTTGCTAGTGTTCCGTGTATGTATGCTCCGTTCCTTGTCGGGAGGAGCTGTCTGCAAGCGGCTACCACTGTGAGAGTAGTAAGGTGTGTGACCTGTGATGGCTCAACTACAGGTCTTTGTGAGAGCTTGGGAGAGCGGACGTCTGGGGAGAGTGGGAGTGAGAGGTTAGTCAAGCAAGGGAGGAGCAGCTCAGGCCTTCACCAGCCACACTGAAACACTGACTGGTCTCGCTACCAGCACCACCTGGCCCGCCACACACTACCATCTGCCTAACACCACCTGGCCCGCCACACACTACCACTTGCCCACCACCACCTGGCCCGAGTCACACTACCTCCTGCCCACCACCACCTGGCCTGCCTCACGCTACCACCTACCCACCACCACCACCACCTGGCTCGCCCCACACTACCACCTGCCCACCACCACCTGGCTCGTCCCACACTACCACCTGCCCACCACCACCTGGCACACACCAAACTACCATCTGCTCACCATCACCACCACCACCAGTCCCGCCCCACACTACCACCTGCTCACCACCACTTGGTCCGCCCCACAGTACCACCTGCCCACCACCACTACCACATGGCTTGCCCACACTACCACCTGCACACCACCACTACCACATGGCCCAGCCCACACTACCACCTGGCCCGCCCCACATTACCACCTGCCCACCACCACCACTACCTGGCCCACCCCACACTACTACCTGCCCACCACCACTACCACATGGCTCGCCCTACATTCCTACCTGCCCACCACCACCATTACCAGTACCTGGCCCACCCTCAAGGTCCCTACAAACCACAATCTCACACATGGTTCCTCATGCGACCAGTAACATACCATCCCTTGACACGGCATGACAACTCCACATCCTGGCAACTCCCGTCCCTGACACTTCACGTCCTGACACTTCACGTCCTGACACTTCACATTATGACACTTCACGTCCTGACACTTTACATTATGACACTTCAAGTCCTGACACTTCTCTTTATGACACTTCACATTATGACACCACGTCCTGACACTTCACATTATGACACCTTACATTATGACACAACGTCCTGACACTTCACATTATGACACTTTACATTATGACACCCCGTCCTGACACTTCACATCATGACACTCCACGTCTTGACACTTCACATTATGACACCACGTCCTGACACTTCACATTATGACACTTTACATTATGACACTTCACATTATGAAACCTTACATTAAGACACCACGTCCTGACACTTCACATTATATCACTTCAAAATATGACACTTTACATTATGACACTTCACGTCCTGACACTTCACATGACGACTTTTTACATTATGACACTTCATGTCCTGACACTTCACATTATGGCACTTTACATTATGACACCACATTATGACACTTTACATTGTGACAACAATTGGGTACCAACCACTGTTTTCGGTAAAGGCAACCCTACCACCATTCCATGCTGATCCAACAGATAGATGTTGGTCCAACTTGCGACAAAGTTACAAGAAGGGAGAAAATCGTCTTCTTTCATCATATTACGTTGTATACTAACATTATGTTGTGAGTTTACTGGGGTTCACAGTAAAGATCTGGCCTCTGGCTTGAATTTCTTTTTAAGACTTTGGTTACATAAGGTCAACCTGGCTATCATATAATGAGCTCCAGTTACCGTCATGCTCAAGGGTCGTACCGTCATGCTCAAAGGTCGTACCGTCATGTTCATTGGATTAGAACACTGCAGAAACTTGATTAATCAAGAAAGATGTTAAGTCTGATAATTCCTTCCAGAGCACTTAATGAAGTCTTAAATTACACCTGGCAATGTCTTCAAGTCTGACACCCTGTAATTACCCTTGAGTATTCAGATAATTTACTATATCATAACTCATTACTACAGACATTGCCTCAATGTTGTAAATCTAACGTAAGTGGCGTTAGCTAAGGCAATGAATTTAGCAGCAAAGTCATTAAGTTCTAATGTGTGTATGTCTGTGTGTATGTGCGTCTTGTTCAACCCTCATGACTTTCATTCATCCCCTGGTCTGCTACGAGAGAATCGAACCTTAAGCTAACAAGGGAAGAGAGATAAAAATGCATATCTTGAAGAAAAACTTGTTATGAGAGAGAGAGAGAGAGAGAGAGAGAGAGAGAGAGAGAGAGAGAGAGAGAGAGAGAGAGAGAGAGAGAGAGAGAGAGAGAGAGATCAGAAACCTAATACGATACAATAAGAAAAACACACACTAGACGATAGTATCAAACACACTAGACAATAATAACACATACTAGACAATAATAACACATACTAGACGATAATAACACACTAGACGATAATAATACATACTAGACGATAATAACACACACTAGACGATAATAACACATACTAGACGATAATAACACATACTAGACGAAAATAACACATACTAGACGATAATAACACACACTAGACGATAATAACACACACTAGACGATAATAACACATACTAGACGATAATAACACACACTAGACGATAATAACACATACTAGACGATAATAACACACACTAGACGATAATAACACATACTAGACGATAATAACACATACTAGACGAAAATAACACACACTAGACGATAATAACACACACTAGACGATAATAACACACACTAGACGATAATAATACATACTAGACGATAATAACACACACTAGACGATAATAACACATACTAGACGATAATAACACACACTAGACGATAATAACACATACTAGACGATAATAACACACACTAGACGATAATAACACATACTAGACGATAATAACGCATACTAGACGATAATAACACACACCAGACGATAATAACACATACTAGACGATAATAACACACACTAGACGATAATAACACACACTAGACGATAATAACACATACTAGACGATAATAACACACACTAGACGATAATAACGCATACTAAACGATAATAACACACACTAGACGATAATAACACATACTAGACGATATTAACACAAACTAGACGAAAATAACACACACTAGACGATAACACATACTAGACGATAATAACACGTACTAGACGATAATAACACATACTAGACGACAATAACACATACTAGACGATAATAACACACACTAGACGATAATAACACACACTAGACGATAATAACACATACTAGACGATAATAACAAACATTAGACCATAATAACACATACTAGACGATAATAACACACAGTAGACGATAATAACACACACTAGACGATAATAACACATACTAGACGATAATAACACATACTACACGATAATAACACATACTAGACGATAACAACACACAGTAGACGATAATAACACACACTAGACGATAATAACACACACTAGACGATAATAACACATACTAGACGATAATAACACACAATAGACGATAATAACACACACTAGACGATAATAACACATACTAGACGATAATAACGCATACTAGACGATAATAACACACACTAGACGATAATAACACATACTAGACGATAATAACACATACTAGACGATAATAACACATACTAGACGATAATAACGCATACTAGACGATAATAACACACACTAGACGATAATAACACATAATAGACGATAATAACACATACTAGACGATAAAAACGCATTAACATACAATCACAAATAATGTTAAGAATTCAGAGAGCAAATACAAGTCAGTGAGGCAGCAAACAAATGAGAGCAAACACCGGCAGGTGAAGATGAAGACAAAAATACAAGATAGTGGTCACACTCTGTGCCACGTGCGTGAGATGATTGGACGAAGATGTAACGTGTGTGTGTGTGTGTGTGTGTGTGTGTGTGTGCGTGTGTGCGTGTGTAGGAGAGGAACACGGCCAGTTCCTGTGACCCCAGGAGAGGTCACTCACACTTCCCTGAGTCACCTGGCGTGTTACATGGGGTCGTAACCCGCTTCCTGGTGGTTAGGGAGACGGTAAAATAAGCCCCAGACGCACCACAACAATGAACGTGACGGGATTAAATCAAATTGTCTACGGCTGGACTGTGGAAAGAAAAAAGGAAAACGGGTTTGAGGTTTTATAAGATTAAATGAATCACCACATGGTATATTTTCATATCTTATTCTTATGGTTTTATCCACTAAACGCCTGATTGTACATATAA
Source organism: Panulirus ornatus (assembly GCF_036320965.1). Lineage (NCBI taxonomy): Eukaryota > Metazoa > Arthropoda > Malacostraca > Decapoda > Palinuridae > Panulirus > Panulirus ornatus. The sequence continues at coordinate 61,423 of NC_092254.1, read as the reverse complement.
CCCCTCTAAACCTGCGCGATTTTACAACCCAGCACAACCCCCTAACATCTCAATTAAGACTGAAGAACATTGCCTCCAGATGTTATACCATGGCAGGCAGACTCCTCTGCACACGTGCGAAATATTACATTATCGTAACTGGTTGATTAAGACGACGATTGATAACTACAAACGTGGACATACGTGAGTTTTGTTAAAAATTGTTGGTTAGTTGGTTGGTCAATTTAGACTTTAGGCCTATCTACTGCTAGGCTCGACGAAGGCGTCAACATCAAGTTAAAACCAATTAAAAAAATCTTGAGCAACTTCTTCAAGTGTTCAGAATCATTCCAAAACGGTTTATTCTTATAACCTTGGTAGTTACAACACTTCCACAACATACCTTTTTACTCGCTATTGACTCAAGGTTATATAATGAGACCCACTCGCATGTCACATCTGAAACTTACATGAGTAATTTCAGGGTCCCAGACCTGCTCATGAAGACAGAATATCGGCAACTCAAATTTAGACACGTAAATATCCGGCAAGACTAGACTGCACACCCTAGCCAGTACGTGGAGCTTGTCCTCCGCGTCGACACACGAGCCCTATACACCCAGGATGTACGTACACCCTGGCTAATGTGTGTGTGTGTATACGTGGATCGATAGCGCAAGGCGGCTATAGCCCGCGTAATACTATTTGTGTTCCCTGGGTTGTACTAGCTCAGTACAAAGCTTATTAACTCCGGGTTGTACAATCCATCACACGCTACCTTTAATTACAAATGATCTTGCCACAGTTCCTTATCATATTTCTCGTTCTTAATGTGTACAAGAAAGAGAAATCTGATAAGAAAATGGGGGAGAAATTACGCAGTAACTGCCACTTACTAAAAAAACGATACAAAATTGCCTCCAGTCTTCTGAAGGAAAAATAATAACTTTTTCATACATGAACTCAAGAGTCACGAACGGGTAAGCAGTGGTAGGAAGAACAGCTTTACAAGCGGTTAATGCATAGCTTAATCTTGACCCAAGTATGAGATTTACGTCATGCTAGACCTTAACCCCTATGATCTGTTCCCAGTGACCACTGGCCACTGGACCACACTTACTGACCTCTGGCCACACCTGCTAGCCACTGGCCAAACCTATTGGCCACTGGACCACACTTGCTGGCAACTACACTTGCTGGCCACTGGCCAAACCTACTAGCCACTGGCCACACTTATACATGACTTTTAACACGGGGTTACAAGACCCTTCACAAGGCCTTATGAACATATACGGCCTTATGACGACACAGATTGCTACACAACCTTACATAAGACCCTATACAAGGCAGAAGGTTCTGAACCTACCTATACAGCCCATCGTGTCATATAAACGGGGGGGGGGGGGGTGTTTCACACACACTCTCTCCACCCTTACCATATCAATACTTCATTGCACACAAACACACACACACTGTCTCCATCATGGTCCTGAAGATCCATGATCTTGCAACTGACACTGGGTGCCCTACGACCTTGCTGACCTTGGGAAACACCCATGACCTTGCAACTGCTGACTTTGAGAAACGGGCAGGGTAAAAATCTATTGTTTATCCTCTACATTAGGCACAGGATGAGCAACCAGCTCAGCTATCGGCCTGGACAGGGAACAGACGATGGATAAGGATACTAAAAGGTAAGGTTAGGTTAGGTTAGGTTAGGCTAGGTTAGGCTAGGTCAGATGTGTCCTGGTCCGCGGGTCAGTGGTTAATGAAAACATCACAATGATATACACACGAATATCAACCACAATAAGAACAATTCACAACTCCCGCAGCGAATGAAAATGAAATTCTTATGAAATCATTAAAACAACCCTATTCCTTTTTTTTTTTCACTAAAGGACCACAGATGAAGCCATCAACCAGGCCATTCCCTCTGCTACACACACACACACACACACACACACGTATACTTTCCTAACAAATGATCAATCATCTAGTGTTCTGTATCTTCAAACTCAGAACATGTACAATAGCTCTGGAGCTAGGTTAGGTTAGGTTAAGCAATGCTAATAGCTCCGTAGAGGGTAGCTCCCTATAGCTAGCACGTGGACATCATATGCGACCACAATCGATTCTGCCCTTAGTGAGTTAAGTACGAGTTCTACAAGTACCCGGCTAGCGCTTGCGCTCTACCGCCTATAAATGGCCTTGTAGTCCTGGTGGGCCGGCAAGTAATAATGGTGAGGGGGAGGGGGATAGTTGTAACACTGGAGTGCCTGATGTAACACTGGAGGGCCAATACCGTAACAGTGGAGAGGCCATAGTGCTCCACGGAGCTGTTTTGATATGACGTTACTATGACGTCACCAGGTGAGGAGAGTGGGTGGGTATGGTCAATACTCATGAATAGCATGTGGGGCATAATGGTCTGTGGATAATACAGTGCTAACCCAAGGAAAACGGGTTCCTGGTAATAGACAATAGCATTAGTGTTGGTGATGGATAAGTGATCATGTTGGTGATTATGGTGGTAGTGTTGGAGGAGCGATGGTAGTGCTAGTATCTATAAAGTGAGGCATATATATATATATATATATATATATATATATATATATATATATATATATATGTGTGTGTGTGTGTGTGTGTGTGTGTGTGTGCGAGGGGGGAGGGGGATGGTATTCCATGTGTGGCGAGGTGGCGATGGGAGTGAATGGGGGCAGACAGTGTGAATTGTGTGCATGGGTATATATGTATGTGTCTGTGTATGTATATATATGTGTACATTGAAATGTATAGGTATGTATATTTGCGTGTGTGGACGTGTGTGTGTGTGTGTATACATTGTGTATGGGGGTGGGTTGGGCCATTTCTTTCGTCTGTTTCCTTGCGCTAACTCGCAAACGCGGGAGACAGCGACAAAGCAAAATAAATAAATATATATATATATATATATATATATATATATATATATATATATATATATATATATATATATATATTCTTTTTTTTCTAAACTATTCGCCATTTCCCGCGTTAGCGAGGTAGCATTAAGAACAGAGGACTGGGCCTTTGAGGGAATACCCTCACCTGGCCCAGTTCTCTGTTCCTTCTTTTGGAAAATTAAAAAAAAAAAAAAAAAAAACAACGAGAGGGGAGGATTTCCAGCCCCCGCTCCCTCCCCTTTTAGTCGCCTTCTACGACACGCAGGGAATACGTAGGAAGTATTCTTAATCCCCTATCCCAAGGGATAATATATATATATATATATATATATATATATATATATATATATATATATATATATATATATATATATATATATATTGAATCAGGGCATGTGGGGCGTCTGGGGTAAACCATGGAAAGCTGTGTAGGTATGGATATTTGCGTGTGTGGGCGTATGTATATACATGTGTATGGGGGGGGGGGTTGGGCCATTTCTTTCGTCTGTTTCCTTGCGCTACCTCGCAAACGCGGGAGACAGCGACAAAGTATAATAAAAAAAATAAATAATATATATATATATATATATATATATATATATATATATATATATATATATATATATATATATATATATTTACTAATGTGTGTGTTACCGGACTCCGCGTGCTCGAGGTTACACCGCGATAAGAAACCATCTTTGGCAAGGCTGTAAGGCTGGGAGTACAGTCTCTTTAAACAACTTCATTCGATTGGAGTTTACATTTCCCTGCAACTGAAAGTAGCGGTCGTGGGCTGAAATGGCCCCTGAAAATAGCTCCGGGATAACACCAGGACTCCTTCATATAATATACTGGTCCTGGGGTTATCATTATATATAAAATATACAATATCTACATTGCAGGGAGAAAGAAAAAAGTTGTCAAAAAAGTATGATAAACATGAAAGTACACTTATGATACAGTGGCGCCATCTTGTGCTTTGTCAAATCACCACAAAGGGCGCTTAACTGGTTGATGATGTTTACCAACAGTGTTATGGCTAGGAATAACCTTATGAGATTTGACCAAGTGACCTACACTCAGAAAGATCTAGATTGTGTAACATAAAAATCTTAAACCCTTTGGCAAGACGGTACGGTTCTTTAGTACCCTTAGAAAGACGGTACGGTTCTTTAGTACCCTTAGCTAGACGGTACGGTTCTTTAGTACCCTTAGCAAGACGGTACGGTCCTTTAGTACCCTTAGCTAGACGGTACGGTTCTTTAGTACCCTTAGCAAGACGGTACGGTTCTTTAGTACCCTTAGCAAGACGTTACGGTCCTTTAGTACCCTTAGCAAGACGGTACGGTCCTTTAGTACCCTTAGCTAGACGTTACGGTCCTTTAGTACCCTTAGCAAGACGTTACGGTATGGCATTGGAGTATGACCCATGGGGGTATAATAGCCTGACCTCTGACCTGAATCTTAAGGATCGTAGGATAGTGGTTTAGGGTTATTTGATAATGATAATAATAATAATAATAATAATAATTATAATAATAATAATAATGATAATTATGATAATAATAATAATAATAATAATAATAATAATAATAATAATAATAATAATAATAAACCTCAATACCCTGATTAGATATGCCAATATATAATCTACTTTATACACTAATACACCTTCCTTTAACTCCACTATGGTAGACATTAACAGTGCCAATCATCTTACCATTACTTGTCTTACCACCACAAATGAACATAATAACACCTAAGATAAGATACATTTTACGTACTCTTCAACTGAATTTTTTCGCTCTTTTTCCGAGTCTTGATTTGCATGAGAGTATGTGAATAGGGCGCCTCGACGAGAGAGCTGGGGGGATCAAAATGCTATCCTTTTCTCCGCGTAACATAGCAATGCTGACCCAGTTGATGTCTGGGTGTAATGAATGTATATGAGGCGCTGGGAGGGTGGGCGGGGGTAAGCTGGATCAGTCTCCTAGCCCTGTATGGGAATGCTAGGAAGGCTAGAATGTCCCCCCTTGCTCTGTGTGGGGTCCTAGAGAGACTATCTCTCCCAGCTCTGGGAAGCGCTAAGGTAAGGACATTTTCCCCAGCCTCGCGTAAGGTTCTAGGAAATACCAGGATGTCTACCGAGTCCAGTGTGGCGTTCTAGGAAAGCTACGACATCCTAGTAACATTAAAATCGGAGGGAGAGGATGTGCACCATAAAGGGAACGATGAGTGTATGAGGCGTGCCTCACCATCACCACCTACAACCGCGAGTATGAAAAAGTTATTTTATGAACCAAAACGATAATAGGACCCATTTTCTTCATGTCAGTATCATTGTTATGAAAAGGAGTGAGATTATTTCAATCAAACTATATAAAATCAATTTGTTATTCTTGTTAGACTAACACAGGTGAAGATACATGTCTTAAACTGTCAGTGGTTACATGCGGCCTCCAGACATTAGCTGTGTAGGTCAAGGAGACTACCGAGCCTGGCGCTCAACGGGTGTCCAAAAGCTGTCACTACAATACCCGTACTTGTTTCATAACCATATCACATTAATACATACATGGGCCACAAACGATTAAATTAAAACAGCGAATCTTGTTCACTGGCAATTCTAGTAGCCCACTTGGCGTTAAATGGTTACGATACCTCTCTAATGATGCTTGCCTTCCACAATGAGATTCAAGTAATACCATTTATTAAAGGACATATTCTACATATACATACACACTTACAGGAAAACAGACGTGTCTCAGTGTACATCGAGATGACCACCACGAGTAAATATTGTATATAAGAACGTCTATGTGACTTACCTTTGTCTCTTGAGACAGAAGACGCCTCACCTCATCCAAGAACATGACTTATCTGAAATATTAAAAGAGTAGACATGAAGGCACTCCAACTCCGAGACATGGCTTAATCATCTGTAACTCACATTCGATATATTAGATTCTCCAATAGAATTAAACTGAAAAGTGATCAAGCTCTCCCTTGAAGCGAAAAGCATATTTTTTTTTCTGACAAGGAAACACTAGGTGAGGGAGAAGCTTAAATAGATGCCACGGCCGAATAACTTGTTACCACTCTTGCTAAAACTGTCAAGTGTTACTACCCAAAGCAATATATATCATCCCTTTCCAAGAAGCCATATCCATAACACGACTGAAGAGTAATAAAGCTATCCTTCAGGAATCTGTTAAAGAAAGTCTTTCCAGCCACTGAAATAGCCATTAATGGAAAACGCAAAAAGCGAAGCAGTTCTATTCCTTAATATCCCCAAATAACTTTCAAGTCAATTGGTCCACTTGTTTCTTGACGACCGAAAAGATTTTCCGAGTCTTCAGCCAGGTAGAAGAAATAACAGCATACAATCAAAAAATATGAAATACAGTACCAACCATCAATCATGTATGTAAAATTCTTGCTCAAACTGCTAAAGATATAACCGGACAATATTGATGTCTCAGTCAATGTCTGTACTCTGGCGGCCACACAGGACCGGCATGAAACCAGCACACGTGATGAAATATCACGTCCACATCATTTCTCTTTGTATGAGGGTCATGTGACCATGTCATTTTTGAGAAAATTGAAATGTGAATATTTCACACCCAGACATCTAACGAAGATGACAGTCGCTCATCATACTAGATAATATCAATAAGTCAATTATTTCATCTTCCTTCTGCTGGTATTGCCATATCTATTCTTTATATCAGGCGAGAACACTGTACATTCTTCCCGACTGGATGCACGTAGGTATATGAATATTAACTATGACATTGTTTCACGTATCAATAACTCACTACCAACACAAAAGAGGAGCTCCCCCGAAAACCCTTGCATGAAACATATGGGCTAATGGAAGATGCCATGTGCTGCATATTTCAATAAGCCGTTTTTGTTACGTCATATTTTTTGTTTACTAATTTCGATCAGCTGATGGGGAGGCCTTAGCTGACACGAATTACCTGATCAAGTCTACCTGTTATTCATATGAATTTCTGGCGCGCGAGGGGCAAATAATGTGGACTTATGTCGCGATAGGGGCAAATTATGTAGCCTTAACTAGTCAAGGGGAAAAATATACAGACTAATTAAGCAAGGGGTAAAATATGTAGACGCAGAGGCATGAGGTTGGAGACAATAAGTGGACTTGTTCCTCCCTGGGGCCGCCGACTTCAGGATGTTATTCTAGCTAACGCCAGACGATTTTATTAAGCTTGGTCAGGGACCATTAGGGAGCTGGGAGGGGGTGGGGTGGGGTGGGGGGGTTGTAGGGGCGGCCTGGAGGATTAGTTAGCATTACGCTGCATGGTCTCTGTGAGATTGTAATTATAACTCCATATGTGTGTAACAAAATAATTACTCAATTTCACACTTTATAATAATGTTTTCATGTCTAGTTCGTGGCGTATGGCAATGATTGTGTCACGTCCCAAAGGTTGTAAGTGAACTTAGTTACCCAGCTACTTGTGGCATCTCTTATGTTTACCTACAAATCTTCGGTTTTAATTAGCTGTTGTTCTCTTGTACTGTATGTTCCCAAGTATTGTGGAGTGCCTTATCAGAAATAAAGACCTACTTGTCTACAAAGTAAGTCATCCTTCAATACCCTGACTGTACTCACACCATCTCTACTACCCTAGGGCGGTGCAAAAACCGTTCGTTGGACGGCAAATGTGTCGCATGTTTGCACGATTGTACCGCACATGGCATTCATAATGGTTCGCGTCAAGAGCGAAAGCAGCAGTCGAAATATGACTAGAATGGAAGGAGAGGCGACGGGAGTGGATGAGTTGCAAGTGAGCGTGCTCGTTATTGGCGACTATCATTAATGTCTAATGAATCTAGCCTGGGAGAACTTATCATTGGACGACAAATGCGTCGCAGGGTTGCTTGGTTCTCTTCCAAACGTTGATGAGAAAACAAAACTTCTGTCACTGTTCCTGTAGCTACTGATTTGGGAACCGCGAGAACGGGAGTGGCTATCATTCTGCAAATTCGGAAGAAGCAATTTGTGACTTACCGCAGACGACTTAAGAAGGAATGGGAGTGGGTGTCTAATGGCAGAGGAAGATCCTTACTGCCCTGCACAGAAACACATTCCGGTTGGGTTAATGTAAGAATACAGCACTGCTTGATCTTACTTACTGCGCCATGTAGGAATAGTGAAAAGAAGTCGCTGGTGATGAGGTGACACTTACCAGACACGATTGAGTTTGTTTACTGTCTGAAAAGTTATGGCTTCTGCCGACAGAGTTGAAATGCATAGCGAACGAGCGTAATATATTTCATATTAACATTATAGGGAGGGATATACGAGACATAGAATATATAACAAAAGTGCCCCAGGTTGGGGGAATTTTCGTCACCACCGCGCATGAGAAAAGCCGAAATTTTTGTATTTGAGAAAATAAGAGGCACTAGGTGGCAAGGAGCAGGCAAACCCTAATTGGTCAGATTAGAAAGGCGAACGACGCGTCGTTTCGCCGAGGTTAGGTTAGGGTGGGTTAGGTTAGGTTAAGGTTGGAAAGGTCTGTGGGGCCTGGCTTTGGTAAGGGGGCTGCAGTTTGGGTGCATTTTATGCAAAAGCTAAATAATATACAAGTATGCAAGTGAATGCGGCCTTTCTTAGTTTGTTCCTGATGCTGACTCACTAACATGGGATACAGCAAACATTAAAAAAAAGAATGGTTTATTTCTTGTTGTACTGCCTAAATTTAATAACACATATGACCATTTAAAAGGAGCAGTCATGTACACAAGATACATCATGTGAATCTACCAATTTTCAGGATTAACAAATGCTCTGGTACTTAACTTCAATTGTCAGTTCAGAAACTTCCATTACTAGTATATGCTTTCATGATTATCATGATACAACTATGCCCATCAGATCTTTAAATCTTACTTGCCGCTGATCAGAAAAATATAAAACCATTCCTCTCCAAGTTTTTTTTATCATTATACTTTGTCGCTGTTTCCCGCGTTAGCGAGATAGCGCAAGGAAACAGACGAAAGAATGGCCCAACCCACCCACATACACATGTATATACATAAACGCCCACACACGCACATATATATACCTATACATTTCAACGTATACATACACAAACATAAACATATATATACACATGTTCATATTCATACATGTTGCCTTCATCCATTTCGCCGCCACCCCGCCACACATGAAATGGCACCCCCCCCCCCCACCCACCCCCTGCGTGCCCGTGAGACAGCGCTAGGAAAAGACAAAGGCCACATTCGTTCACACACTCTCTAACTATCATGTGTAATACACCGAAACTACAGTTCCCTTTCGACATCCACACCCCACAAAACTTTCCATGGTTTACTCCAGACGCTTCACATGCCCTGGTTCAATCCATTGACAGCACTTCGACTCCAGTATACCACATCATTCCAATTCACTGTTCCTTGCATGCCTTTCACCCTCCTGTCTGTTCAGGCCCCGATCGCTCAAAATCTTTTTCTCTCCATCCTTCCTGGTTTCTCCCATCTCTGACACATATCTTCTTTGTCAATCTTTCCTCACTCATTCTCTCCTTGTGACCATTTCAATATACCCTCTTCTGCTCTCTCAACCACACTTTGTATTACCACACATCTCTCTTACCCTTTCATTACTTACTCGATCAAACCACCTCACACCACCTCTCCAAGGTACAAGTAATTATTAGGAAAATATATGATGGTATGGTATGAGAGAACTTACTTCAGAGCAGCCATACCTGTCAATTATATACATCAGCAGGGATTTCTGCTTTCTTGAACGATGCCTTCTCACGACATCACACAATAGGCCTGTACAAAATAATCAATGAGAGGCTGACAGAGGATATATGTGTCTGAAGTGGAGGGGACAAGAAGGGAGATGGAAGGATGGGTTAAAAATGATTTTGAAACATCAGGGCCTGAATATGCACAAGGGTGAAAGGTGTGCACAAAACAGTAATTTGTAATATGGGTTGACGTGCAGTTAATGGACTGAACCAGGGAATGTGAAGCAGCTGGGGTAAACTGTGGGAAGGTTTGTGGGGCCAGGATTTGGATAGGGATCTGTGGTTTTGGCACATTTCATGCAACAGATAACGAGTGGATGAGAATGAAAGGAACCTTTCTTCATCTGTTCCTGGTGTCACTTCACTAACACAGAAAATGGCAAATATAAAAAGCAACTTATTTTCTTGCAGTGCCTAAAGTTATCTAATAACACCAATACTGACCATTCAAAATGAATGGTCGTATACACAAGAGATACCTCAAGTGAATCTTACCAAATTTCAGGATTTCAGAATTGGAACAAATGCTCTAATACGTAACTTCTATTGTCATTTCAGTTAAGATGAAAGCTGCAAATTTCCATGTTTACATGATTATAATACACCTATGCCCTATCTTAAAATTTCATTGTGCTGACCAGAATGATTACATGAGAACAATCCCTCTCCACGGTATAGGTAATTATTTGGTAAATAAATGACAGTATGGTATAATAGTACTTACTTAAGAGCAGCCATTTCTGTCGATCATATACAACTGACTTGTGACCCTGAATGTTGACATTACATCACACAATAGGCCTGGAAAAAATAAAAATCCAGAAGCAGATACTGTTGGGGGAAAAAAAAAAACCGTGCAAGTATGTGTGTGTGTGGTGGGGAAGATGCAAAGAACTGCAGCTACCTATGCCACGGGTTGCAATAATTGCAGTCTGCTACTGCATCTATATACCTTGCAACTTTCTCTTAAATCAATTATCAGATATTCTACTATATACATTACATTACTACATCCACTACAATATATGCTAAAATATGCATGCAATATTAGTAAAGTTAACAGTAATATATGCACAATACCAGATGTAAAACAATAAGACAAAGCTGTCAGTCAAGTCAGTCACTGTTGAATGGGGTCTTATTGCCAAAAAATCACTAGACATGAAACATCCTTAGGAGCACACTTATCAGGAACATTAGGAGAGGATATCTTCTAATGACCTCGATGTTGGTCTGGAAGATCAAGTGGATGACCCTTGTGACGGCATTTGCCCTTCTGCTCCTGCAAAATGGAAGTGAATGGTCTCGTATTAAAAAACCAATGCCATTTGTTATTCATTTATTTATATTTATTTTGCTTTGTCGCTGTCTCCCGCGTTAGCGAGGTAGCGCAAGGAAACAGACGAAAGAATGGCCCAACCCACCCACATACACATGCATATACATACACGTCCACACACACAAATATACATACCTATACATCTCAATACATATATATACACACACATCTATACATATATATACACACAGACATATACATATATACACATGTACATAATTCATACTGTCTGCCTTTATTCATTTCCATCACCACCTCGCCACACATGAAATAACAACCTTCTCCCCCCTCATGTGTGCGAGGTAGCGCTAGGAAAAGACAACAAAGGCCCCAATTGTTCACACTCAGTCTCTAGCTGTCATGTAATAATGCACCGAAACCACAGATATCTTTCCACATCCAGGCCCCACAGAACTTTCCATGGTTTACCCCAGACCTTCACATGCCCTGGTTCAATCCATTGACAGCACGTCGAACCCGGTATACCACATCGTTCCAATTCACTCTATTCCTTGCACGCCTTTCACCCTCCTGCATGTTCAGGCCCCGATCGCTCAAAATCTTTTTCACTCCATCTTTCCACCTCCAATTTGGTCTCCCACTTCTCCTCGTTCCCTCCTCCTCTGACACATATATCATCTTGGTTAATCTTTCCTCAATTATTCTCTCCATGTGACCAAACCATTTCAAAACACCCTCTTCTGTGCTCTCAACCACACTCTTTTTATTATCACACATCTCTCTTACCCTATCATTACTTACTTGATCAAACCACCTCACACCACATATTGTCCTCAAACTTCTCATTTCCAGCACATCCACCCTCCTGCGCACAACTCTATCCATAGCCCACGCCTCGCAACCATACAACATTGTTGGAACCACTATTCCTTCAAACATACCCATTTTTGCTTTCCGAGATAATGTTCTTGACTTCCACACATTCTTCAAGGCTCCCAAAACCTTTGCCCCCTCCCCCACCCTATGATTCACTTCTGCTTCCATGGTACCTAATAGCCTTGCTCTTATTCACATTTACTCTCAACTTTCTTCTTTCACACACTTTACCAAACTCAGTCACCATCTTCTGCAGTTTCTCACATGAATCAGCCACCAGCGCTGTATCATCAGCGAACAACAACTGACTCACTTCCCAGGCTCTCTCATCCACAACAGACTGCATACTTGCCCCTCTTTCCAAAACTCTTGCATTCACCTCCCTAACAACTCCATCCATAAACAAATTAAACAACCATGGAGACATCACACACCCCTGCTGCAAACCTACATTCACTGAGAACCAATCACTTTCCTCTCTTCCTACACGTACACATGCCTTACATCCTCGATAAAAACTTTTCACTGCTTCTAACAACCTGCCTCCCATACCATAAATTCTTAATACCTTCCACAGAGCATCTCTGTCAACTCTATCATATGCCTTCTCCAGATCCATAAATGCTACATACAAATCCATTTGCTTTTCTAGGTATTTCTCACATACATTCTTCAAAGCAAACACCTGATCCACACATCCTCTACCACTTCTGAAACCACACTGCTCTTCCCCAATCTGATGCCCTGTACATGCCTTTACCCTCTCAATCAATACCCTCCCATATGATTTACCAGGAATACTCAACAAACTTATACCTCTGTAATTTGAGCACTCACTCTTGTCCCCTTTGCCTTTGTACAATGGCACTATGCAAGCATTCTGCCAATCCTCAGGCACCTTACCATGAATCATACAAACATTGAATAACCTTACCAACCAGTCAACAATACAGTCACCCCCTTTTTTAATAAATTCCACTGCAATACCATCCAAACCCGCTGCCTTGCCGGCTTTCATCTTCCGCAATGCTTCTCTGTTTACCAGATCATTTTCCCTAACCCTCTCACTTTGCACACTACCTCAGCCAAAACAGCCTATATCTGCCACTCTATCATCAAACACATTCAACAAACCTTCAAAATACTCACTCCATCTCCTTCTCACATCACCACTACTTGTTATCACCTCCCCATTAGTCCCCTTCACTGAAGTTCCCATTTGTTCCCTTGTCTTACGCATTTTATTTACCTCCTTCCAGAACATCTTTTTATTCTCCCTATAATTTAATGATACTCTCTCACCTCATCTCTCATTTGCCCTCTTTTTCACCTCTTGCACCTTTCTCTTGACCTCCTGCCTCTTTCTTTTATACATCTCCCACTCATTTGCATTATTTCCCTGCAAAAATCGTCCAAATGCCTCTCTCTTCTCTTTCAATAATAACCTTACTTCTTCATCCCACCACTCACTACCCTTTCTAATCTGCCCACCTCCCACACTTCTCATGCCACAAGCATCTTTTGCGCAAGCCGTCACTGCTTCCCTGAATACATCCCATTCCTCCCCCACTCCCCTTACCTCCTTTGTTCTCGCCATTTGTTAAATGTAGAAATTCCTAACATTGCCAATGTTACCACAAAACCAAAAATACTGACATACTGGTATATCCATAGGTGCAAAAGAAAAAATAATTGGGCACACTTCCTAAAATCTACATTGGATAAGCACTCGTTTCTAACATGTTCTCTCTTGTGCATATGCTGGAAACTACACCTTCCGCAGCTCTGTATGCCAAACCACAAGCACCCTACATTAGTCAAGTATACAATACATTATCATCTTTCCTTTAACAGGAATATGAGTGATAAGTGACATACCTCACATCTGTACATCATTGGAATTACTGTATCTTAAGACATACCCATTCTCGCCCTCCCAGATATTGAAATCTTTTCCCACACATTCCTCGATGCTCATTAACATAAACCTGGGTCCCTTTCTCTTTAGTGGCTCCAGCACCTTCATGGCTGCACTATTTCCAGTAGCACTGAAATAATGGGACTCCTTTGAAGTAACAACTTCATCACTGAGAATGAAATCCTTTTGTCAACAGACTATTTAGCTTTGCCAAATGTGAGTTCACTTGACAATGACAGTCAGGACATAACTAATGATTTAAAAGAACAGCAAGCCACACACAATTATTTCAGCCACTATGTAAGAATACATAAAGATTCCACTCATCAGTGATATTCTAAAAGGGTATTACTTTTACAATTGATTACGCCCATATTTCAAAATAATCCTTAACTGCTTATTTAATACCACAATAAAATTGTGCCTCAGATCATGCTCCAGAGGTATCATTAAATTTTTAAAACTACCTGGAGACAAGAGAAAGTGGCTTAATATTCAAAGCTAGAGGTCATGAGCTTAAGTGGTAAATTACCAAATTTCCTTGATACTCTACATACCACAATCCATCAACACAGGTTTCAATGGATCTAGAGTGACCCACTTCAGGTAAATGAATCAGTGGTCAAAATAATGGAAGATTACATCATCTTTATGTGACTGGTAATTCCTAGAAATAGTAGTTTATACTGAACAACAATATCTTTAATATTTGGTAACCTCAAATTCTATATTGTCAAATAATCCTATAATGTGTGTGTGTATTTACATGTGTACATTGAGATGTATAGATATGTATATTGTGCATGGGTGGACATGTATGTATATACATGTGTATGTGGGCGGGTTGGGCCATTCTTTCGTCTGTTTCCTTGCGCTACCTCGCTAACGCGGGAGACAGCGACAAAGCAAAATAAATAAATAAGTACATTTTTTTTTTTTTTTTTTTTTTATACTTTGTCGCTGTCTCCCGCGTTTGCGAGGTAGCGCGAGGAAACAGACGAAAGAAATGGCCCAACCCCCATACACACGTACATACACACGTCCACACACGCAAATATACATACCTACACAGCTTTCCATGGTTTACCCCAGACGCTTCACATGCCTTGATTCAATCCACTGACAGCACGTCAACCCCTGTATACCACATCGCTCCAATTCACTCTATTCCTTGCCCTCCTTTCACCCTCCTGCATGTTCAGGCCCCGATCACACAAAATCTTTTTCACTCCATCTTTCCACCTCCAATTTGGTCTCCCTCTTCTCCTCGTTCCCTCCACCTCCGACACATATATCCTCTTGGTCAATCTTTCCTCACTCATTCTCTCCATGTGCCCAAACCATTTCAAAACACCCTCTTCTGCTCTCTCAACCACGCTCTTTTTATTTCCACACATCTCTCTTACCCTTACGTTACTTACTCGATCAAACCACCTCACACCACACATTGTCCTCAAACATCTCATTTCCAGCACATCCATCCTCCTGCGCACAACTCTATCCATAGCCCACGCCTCGCAACCATACAACATTGTTGGAACCACTATTCCTTCAAACATACCCATTTTTGCTTTCCGAGATAATGTTCTCGACTTCCACACATTTTTCAAGGCTCCCAAAATTTTCGCCCCCTCCCCCACCCTATGATCCACTTCCGCTTCCATGGTTCCATCCGCTGACAGATCCACTCCCAGATATCTAAAACACTTCACTTCCTCCAGTAAAAAGAATCCTATAATGTCTACCAGAACCAATAAAACAAAATTCCTTTTATTCCTTAGTGATTGAGTGAATATTCAAAAATGTAATAAATCAGTTAATAAAAGGCAAAATCAATTTTCATAAATTTTTCATATACAACTGTCAATTTCATATAACTGCACACTGGTTTTAAGTCCAATGTGTTGCAATCCAATTCTGATTACATAAACTATTAGGTGCTCACTAGCTTATAATAACTTAATCATCAGAAAAATCTTAATGATGCAACATGCAAATCTGGATTATATACCACATATGTCTGAAGGTCATCAAGCACATGGAACTGTAGTAATCCACAATATTACTCATACCAAAAGACTGCTGTTGTAGTGTTGGTTCCATCCTGCCTATTAACTTTTTCCTCAGCCTTCAAGTAAGTTATGTTTCTTCTGCCATTCCTGGTTGACCAGTGTTTACATATCTATTTTATCTACCAATTTATCTATCTATATCTCTGACACCTGTTCCTTTCCAGGAACTCCCTCAAAGGGGTGAAAAGTCTCCTTAACTAGTGAACTCCAATTCTGCTTCTTAGCTTTCATGCCTCATCCTTAACAGGTAACTCAGGGCAACTCTAGCACAGTGTTTGGAGAGGCTCCTACCTAATGTTCCTATTGACTACATATACCTAATGCTCCTACTTAAAGCTCCAGCTTGAATGTTCCGACCTACTACTATTTACTGCTCCTACTATTTTGCCAAACTGCAGGGCTAGCACGTAGAGATCATCGAGGGAAAATCTAGAGTTACGAATGAGCAGTGCGAGCTAAACTTTGACAAGTTTTATGACAAGGAGAGATTGTATGTTTGTGGATATAGTGGCAGTTTTCTATGTGTGGGTGATACAGAGAGAAAACACAGCTAACTGGGTCAGAGGAGTGAAACTTGCCAACTACTGAAGTCCTGGCTCACTACACAGCTGTCACTAACCTTCCCTGACATACATAATCATGATATAAATTCTCTTGATTAAATCTAACAGGGTACCATTCGTTTAAACTTTTTCCAGTGTTCTCTTTGCTCTTTTTTTCAACAGACAGTACAGGCAAATGAGAGCCCTAATCAGAGCCATCTTGTTTATACCATATATACATATACCCTAGGCTAAGCCTGGTACCCATTTCATTCACCATCTACAATGGAAGATGAACAGCTTGTGTTGACTGTAGACTGACTATCACAACCTGGATTCAAGCCTACGTGAGTTCAACCCTGTGTGGCCTGTAAATGCAATCATTCATTTTACTGTGCTCGATTTCAAGTTTGAAGGCTGTACTGAAACACAGCTATTTCTGCTTTATTGTGGTATTTGCTTCATAATGGTATCCAAACCCAGTATTTCATCTTATGTAAATACCACTCTGTCCCCTAATCTACATTACACCTGTTACATGCATGAACAAGGGAGAATTTTGGGCAATTACTATAATTTTCAAATGTTTTATTATGTAATTATTTACATATTTTACATAAATTTAACATTCAAAAGTTGGAAAAACCATATCTGAAAGATCAGCAATGTATCTATAATTCAAAAACTCTGAAATACAACTGCTGTTCAACTCTGAAATATGAAAGCAGTTTAATCCAAAGTAAATTCATAACGACAATTGGGTCTCTGACATACTCACCAATTTGGGAACACCTAGTCTACATATCAACCTTGGCATCAAAAAGAATTTACCGTATTTTAAGAAATATACAGATACACAAAAAGTTTTGGGAAGATTTTCCCTAATTAAACAAGAATTGATCAAGAATTTATTCTATGATAAATGTAAATATGTGAACAGCTTATTGGTAACATTTTCTTTATTTGGTTTTTATAAGATTAAGATATGAAAACAGTAACACTTGGCTGGTTTAAGTTACTCTAGGTTAGGCAATCTTGGGTCAGTTTGGGTTATGGTTAGGTTAGATTATGCTTTGGGTATATCTAATTAGGTTAGGTTAGCTGCCCCACACACACACACACAAAAAAAAAAAAAAAAAGAAAATTCGCTGTGGATATCAGGACTCTGGAACTTTAACATTCTGATTAGTTTAATGCTGATCAGGTTTGGGTAGTTGGATAAAGGTTTGACTTAGGTAAGGTGGGTGTGGTTCACTTCTGGATAGGTTAGGTTAGGTTGACCAAAAATACACCGCATTAATTTATATCATAACATTATCCTCTGACTCTCTTTTACCCTATTTGTACTATAATACGACATATATAAAAAAAAGAACTCTTCAAAATTCATTACACCCAAAGTAGTTTTGTATCTTTTAAAATGTTTTATAGTTCTAAGAAACACACTGCATGAAGATCACTAAAGGAATTTTAACAGGAATCTGGGTTACAATATAAGCAAATAAGCACAGAAGACTACCTTAGAAATTATCTAAGCATTAATCAGCAAGCATTGGAACTCACAGTATGCAATGTAATGCAATCTTTGATGAATAAGAAGACAAGGAAAGAATACAAATCCAATTTTCATTAGTAGCCTGAAAAAGGGTTATATATGGGGGCCATTATCACATGTAAACACAACAGATACCATTTGAAAGGCTTGAGACATTTTACTAACATGTCTGAGTGTTGTTACTTTCAAAAATGACAAGTCTTTGGGTATATTTGGTCTGGAGTATTACAGTTTAGTCTAAATCATATTTAAGATAATTTGTGACAATATATAAAAACATTATTTCTTTATTACATACAAGGAGGCTGTAGATATAAATTCCTAGAAGCAAAATAGCTCTGTAATGGAGGAAGAATGCTCAATACCTCTCAGAAATATACTTGGAATGAGGGTAACAGATAACACAGAATATTTCTTAATTTTCCTTTGAAATACTAATACAGTCCTTTCACTGTTTGTGAATCATTCTTTTCTTTAAGCCCTTTCATCTTTATGAAGTTAGAGAACTACTTCAATCAATGTCACACAAAGTCAGAGATTTTATTTCTGTTTTTTAATGCAAATAGGTCCTAATGCAGCTTTCTAAAAGGAGATTCAATTCTAAGCTTTGTGCTGAGGTCTAGAGTTGAACAGAAAAAAGAAAACTATAAGAGAAAAAGAGCCAATAAAGAGATTCAAAACAATTAAAATAGTTGAATTTTGCATTTTTTTTTTTTTTTTTTTTTTTATACTTTGTCGCTGTCTCCCGCGTTTGCGAGGTAGCGCAAGGAAACAGACGAAAGAAATGGCCCAACCCCCCCCCATACACATGTACATACACACGTCCACACACGCAAATATACATACCTACACAGCTTTCCATGGTTTACCCCAGACGCTTCACATGCCTTGCTTCAATCCACTGACAGCACGTCAACCCCTGTATACCACATGACTCCAATTCACTCTATTTCTTGCCCTCCTTTCACCCTCCTGCATGTTCAGGCCCCGATCACACAAAATCTTTTTCACTCCATCTTTCCACCTCCAATTTGGTCTCCCTCTTCTCCTCGTTCCCTCCACCTCCGACACATATATCCTCTTGGTCAATCTCTCCTCACTCATTCTCTCCATGTGCCCAAACCATTTCAAAACACCCTCTTCTGCTCTCTCAACCACGCTCTTTTTATTTCCACACATCTCTCTTACCCTTACGTTACTTACTCGATCAAACCACCTCACACCACACATTGTCCTCAAACATCTCATTTCCAGCACATCCATCCTCCTGCGCACATCTCTATCCATAGCCCACGCCTCGCAACCATACAACATTGTTGGAACCACTATTCCCTCAAACATACCCATTTTTGCTTTCCGAGATAATGTTCTCGACTTCCACACATTTTTCAAGGCTCCCAAAATTTTCGCCCCCTCCCCCACCCTATGATCCACTTCCGCTTCCATGGTTCCATCCGCTGACAGATCCACTCCCAGATATCTAAAACACTTCACTTCCTCCAGTTTTTCATTTTATCTGTTGCTTTTTGTTGAATTGTGATTCTTGAAGGCACATTTCACATTGAACACCCACGTAAATAAGTCAGATTTACAATATTGGAAGGCTAATTAGTATTATCATACAAAATGAACATATATATATTATTTTCCAAAAGTGTTCCAGCAGACTGATGGAGAAAATCAATACATCTCATAGATTTTATCGAATCCAAAATACTAAGAACAACATATGGTTTACAGGAGACATCTTATAATGCTTAGCATCACAGACATATTTGCAGGCATTATGAGGGCTGTTGTGGAGCTTGAAATGGCTTACCAAGATTATAAATTCCAACTGTTTAATCCCATGCACAATTTGCCATTAACCCTTCAACATGGTTTGAAAAATCTAAGCCATAAACAAGCTCAGTGTGGTTGTCCATCACCTTCAGACATGGAGAAGGTAGTCTGTGATCCCCGATTCTGAAAAATATTGAAATCAGTGTAGGCATTTTACCGGAATAAACCTGAAGTTTTAGATATGGTCCTGTATCAGTCTAGTGTAGACATGCAAAAAATCTATGGAAGCAAACACAACTAACATACCACATCCATGTTAGTTTTTTCTCACAAATCCTATACCTACACACTAGACAAATGTAAGTCCTGTACCATTCTATATCTTGTAGTAAAATCATAAGACACTGAAGCCAACTGGGTTTCTATGAAAGGAGAGAACTTTACTCTGCATACTGGATATCCATGTCCCTGAAACAATTTGGGAAGCTGATGCAACTCACACTGTGATCATATAAAAGCGATATGTAAAAATAAAGAGTACATGGCATTTCTGGAGATAATGCTTTCATCGTGGTGCTATATCATGCTGATAAGACCATCAAACAAAGAGTTAACCACATAATCTTTATTTCCTTACAAACCCATTACAAAATACATATATAAAAGTTAGCAATCCATATCATTACTAAAAGTAACTCTATAATATATACCTTTTTTCTTCATACTCTATTGCCATCTCCTGTGTTAGCGAGTTAGTGCTATAAACAGATGAGGAGAGACCACAGCTGCTCACATCCACTCTCTGGCTGTCATGTTTAATACAACAAAACCACAGCTCCCTACCCACAAATCCACAACCAGGCCCCAAAGACTTTTCCATGGTTTACCAAAGATGCATCACATGTCCTGGTTCAGTATATTGACAACACGTCAACCCAAGTGCATCACACTTTCTCAATTCACTCTATCCTGTGCATGCATTTCACCCTTCTATATGTTCAGGCTCCAATTGTTCAAAATCTTTTTCACTCCATACATAGGTATACAATATGGCTAAACAATAATTCACACAAAGTGTTCTGATAATAATAAACAAAAAAATATTATGAAGGGGGTGGATGCCTCAAGCATCCATGGCTATGTCAGTGCCACCACAAAACCTTACTTGCATATCACTCTAAAAACTTTTCCGAGTTTTTTCAACTCCTTATACTGTACAAGAATTCTTTTCAGAAACAGCACACTTATTTTACCAGCATTTTCTCCACACTCTCATTAACCACATACAGTAATACTATGGCAGTGGTAATGTAAAATATGCTTTCAATCAGAGGATAGTACAATATTGGAAACATTAGGATATCAGCCCCATCTAGCACATAATCATAAAATCATAAATCCTGTAAAGTATGTAACAGATAGATGAAACATGATTCATGAGGTTAAAGATGGGTTACATTCCTGGGGCAAACTTCTCAACCTCTTTACTGTCACTCACTCTCCACCCAGATTTCTTCCTTCTTCACAGAGTTGTGATATCTTTACACAAAATATTAAATCAATGCACTTGGCACATGACAGCTAAAGAAAGGATGTGGACAAATGAGGCCTTTATTCATCGGTTCCTGAAGCTGCCTTGCTAACACAGAATGGCAAACAAGTATGAACACAACTAAATCAATCATTTAGAGTAGAAAAAAAAAACTCTGAAAGCACTCAAGTTGCTGACCTTAAGATTAAAGACTGCTTGCCCAGGCTGTCTTGAATCCCATCATGGATGGCACCATCAGTGCCTGCTGCAGCAATGACGTTTTGATGTACTTGCACCAATGACAGCTCAAGACTTCCAATTTGCAAGCATGTATTGTCACTGATGGCTGAAGTTTCGTCTTTGCATTCCATATTCTCAGTGTCCCATCACCTAAAATGTCAGAGAAGAAATCAGCTGCAAATAGGATTTTTTTTTTGTTTCAACAATTCCAAAATAAAACAATCATGGTGAAAATCTGAAATCTTTAACTACCCCATTCCCTAACTTCTGCTGAGTTTTTTTAGGAGTGGTTTGACTGGAAACAGAGTTATGGTGATAGACAGATAGGAAGACAGAAAAACAAGTGATCATACCTTTTATCCTACAATAAAAATGGGTGAGATTTTCTTATGTCAGTATTTCTCATCTGGTTATACTTTAGCACAATATGAATGGATATGGGCCACCCTGGTTCAAGTTCATTTCTCTGCAGATATGTCTCATGCACCACAAGATCATTAAATGAAATTCATAAGGTGGACACTCAATACATGAACAAATATGGACTACCCATAAGTCATAAAAAATTAAAGATGAAAACTTAGCTCTGATCTTCTTACAAACTATGTTCACTGGTTTTATAATCCCTTAATCAAACTCTGCTTTTTCAAACTTCCTTCTATCATTTCTTATCAGCACCATTTTTGCACTATTCAGAAAGTGTCTCAACATGAAAAATCCTCACTGACCTGTGCATATTTCACTTCAAGTAAAGAAAACATGGACATACTGAAAATCGTTTAACTGTACTTTTTTTGCTGATAATATTGCTAGATATCATTTATTTTAGAAGTCTTCTCCCTGTTGTTAGATGCAAAAACAAACTGCATTTAAGAGGGGGTGCACAACTCCTTCCTTTATCCCTCATCATATAAGTTCGGCCATTTTTTCTACAATGAATTTCTATGTCTAGCTTCTAATTCTCTTTCATGTCTCAGCCTCCTTAAACTCCAGTGAAAAAGCTTTACCACATGTATACATGTATTACTTCATAAACTAACTTCCTCTTTCAGACGCAATAAGTTCTCAATCTTTTGCAATTGTCACACTATTTTCTTATTCATTATCAAACTCTGGTACAGTATCACATCCTGAACTTGGGTTTTGATTGGAAGAAGACCAGCAAAGCAGGCCTAACAAGAGATGAAGGGAAAACATTCAGTAAATCATTAACAAATACACAACTGGAAGGCCTAACAGTGCAATAAGAGGAGTTTTCCGAGATAGAGTGACATGGTAGAACTGCTTCTTACTGATGGACTGAAAGTGGGTGGAGGGAAGTATGTAAAAACAAAGGCTACTTCCAGCTCATGTTCTGCTTAGACCATTCAGATGGCACTCTATTTTGATGGCTGAGGATGACAATTGCAACTGTCATTTACAGTAGAATACAGGTAGGCAGAAATGGCTTTGATGTACAATTGAATAAGCATGGACTTAATAGTAATGTGCACTAAAGGGAAGTAGGTCATGGTATGAATAGCAAGACTATTAAGAGATCTATATGGAGAATGCAAAGTGTATATTTTCAATTTCTGATTATGAATGGATATGTAGGGATGTCAAATGATCAGACCAGAAGTGCCTAATCTGAAAAGGAAAGAGGATTAATGATAAGTTCACTTTCAGCTCAGATTATAATGTGCATTTGAAAAGGAATGAGTGTCAGTGATGAGGTTACTTTCAGCTCATATCATAATATGTATTTGAAAAGGTACTTTCATTTACCTGAAACAGAAGCAACACACCCAGACAGATGTGGTGACCAAACAGCTTGATATACCAAAGCTTCATGGCCCAACATTGTTAGTAAAGATTTGCCATGATTTGGATCCCATTGAAATTAAAGAAACAAGTCTGGTTAGTTAATCTGATATGCAGAATGAATACCATTAGCTGTTCATGTATGCTTTAATGAGGGATAAGTCTGACCCTGGAATTCAACAGTTATGGACACTTTTACCATGGCCATCCCCTTGAGGAAATTCCCAAAGGAAATGGGCATCAGAATTGTAAATAGATAGATAAAAATCTGGCATAACAGAAGAGAATAACATTCTTTCATTAACCAGCAATTATTAACAAACATTTCCCTCACATTTTGCGCTAACTGTACTGCCAATTCTAACATTGATCACTTACACATCAGAAAATTTAAAGTAAATATCTTATTTATTATTTTGCCTTCAACCACCCTAGTAGCAATACTCTCTACACCTACCTGAGATTTTGATGGGTGAGTTATGTCATATGTGTATATCTCTTCATGTCCACTTGCAGGTGTTACTGGGCTCTTTCTACAAGAAACTACACTGTGAGTGAAAAGTCATCTTTGGTCTAGATTTACTATCAAAAGTATTGTGTTATCAGCTGATTCACCTCCCAAGCCCCCTACTCCTAAAAGACTGTAGACCTGCTTGTCTTTCCAAGACACTTGGATTCTCTTCCTTTACACCCCATCCATAAACAGATTAAATAACCATGGTGAGATCAACTGTGTTAAATGCTTTTTGTAGGTCCAAAAGTGCAGGTTTTGTATAATTTTCTTTTGATATAGTAGTTTTAAGTAAGTCTAAAAGGTAGACCAAACATGTATTTGTGGAGTACTTTCCCCTGAATCCTTAGTGAAAATTGTATCATTATTTGATATTATGTACTTTGCTGATTGATCATAAACAACCCTTTCCAATACTTTTGATATTACATTTAGTATATTGACTGGCTTGTAATTTCCAACTTCTTGCCTATTATTCTTTTTGTACAATGGTTTGACTTCCTTTAGCCCAGCTGGTACTTCACTTGTACAGATTTACAATATGTGTTATTGGTCCTTTTAGTACTAGTGCCCTGTCCTTAAGGAACCTTGCTAGTAAACCACCTACCCCTGTACTTCTATTAGCTCCTGGCGTCTTTATACACTAAAAATATACTCTTCCGTTACTTCTGTCATCCTAAAATTGTTTTCTGTAATCCTTTTTGATCTATAATAATTTTCAGAATTGTTGTATTTAGAATTAGCTATATCTTATTTCTTACTTTACGGAATTTGTCAAAATTCTCTTTATTGCCTTTATCTTTCCTGTATTCAGCAAAATGTTCACCCCTTTCTTTTAACCTCTAAAGAATTTCAGTAGTTCTCCAGGATAGGAGAATGTCAAGCTGCCATGGAATACCTACACCATGTCTAATGCCACACCATGATGATTATGACTGCCCTTAGCTGCAGATAACAGCACCAGGTTGTGCGGCACCAGCCAAACAGCCACGAAATTAAGGAGACCACCACACCAGCGGTTTGTTACTCAGCACCATAACACGCTCAAGATTCCTGCAGTTTTTGGTATTTCCAGTTACTATCATTGCCCACACATACTCCAAACCATCTTTAAAGTTTCATTTACAAACACAATACTCCTTTTGTTCAAAAATGGCCAGGCTAGCCTCTCTGTCCCACAACGTTGGCCACCTACAACAATTTGCATCACGCTCTTGCTCACAACACATAAAAAGGAAAAAATATAACAAAACCTTTACTCAGATTGCAAAACAATCACAGTATACATAATAATAGTATACAACAAATAAATTACAGAATAACCAAACATGAAAACAAAACAAAAGTTGATAGATTTACAAAAATCATAAAGCCAAAGGGGAAAAAATCATAAATTTACAAAAATCCTGGAAAGCAGTAACATTAAAGAAATGGCAAAGCTTAAAAACACCAATGCAATTGCATCTTGCAGTACATTACGATAACAAAATGCAGACTGAAGGAATCACAATTTACTCAAGCACAAAAAAATACTAACAAATTACCAGCCAGCATTCCAGTAACAAGGTCCAATGACTAGTACAGTACCCCTACATTTATGAATATCTCACCCTATAGAAAATACACCTTAACTCTATCTCTTTATCCTGTGGAAATTTATGAAAAATGCGATCTAAATGAGTAGTTTTCCTCCTATTGCATGGATAACATCCTCCTGCAATGGTTTTGTAAACAATAACTTGAATCTGGCACGTATCTGCTGCTGCCGCTGTTGTCAGACAAACCTTGACATCCATCTTGGGTCAAACAAACCATGACATCAATCTTGGGTCAGATAAACCTTGACACCCATCTTGGCCGTTCCAAAAACACGTGTGTGTGTTCGTTCGTTGGTCAAATGACACATCGAGGCAGACTCCGCCCACTCGTGACGTCACTTCGGAAGGCCAGCGTAGCTACCCTCATATGATTTCTGTTCCAACCCATAACCACAAAAGCGCTCGCCTCAGCCTCAACGCCCAGGAATAATTTAGCTCATGATATTGTCGTCTGTTTGTTTGGAATACAACGGAATATGCTATACCTAGAATTTTATATTCATCGACCCGTCACTGAATTTATTTCCTTAACTAGGTTTCGTTGCCAGTTTTACTAACCCGATTACAAGAACAACTAAGGAAATAAAGTCTTTATTATGTTTACGCTTTTATATTTCACTATAGAATTTCCTTATAAATGGTCATTCCAAGTTCGGATAGAGTTCTACAGAGTGTTGTAGTTAGCCCCTTCATTTTCTTGTCGTTTTCTCTCATATCACATGATGAATGGAAACACTTCCCTTACTCAGGTTTTGTGGTGCACAATGTGTAATGAGCATCACCAAAGCAGTTATCTGTATTTCTATGTGTCATTTCAATCATATATATATTCTTAATACTATTCTAGAAATCAAATTGAAGGAATATAAGACATGGAAAAGCTTTTGTTTTGTACCATACACTAATCCTCCTCCTTATTCTGCTGTTTTCTTTCCTTCATGTCATCCTTCTTTCCATCATTTATGATATTATCGAAGTTCATTCCGTAAATTTCAATAATAACCAGATCACAGCAATAATCGAATTCGGGAAGGTATAGAAATGTATGAATATTTCTCTTTAGACAATTCAATCAAGCCTTTCATTATCATATGGTTACCGTAAAGAGCCTCATAATATCTTTTAAGTAAAAACGCTATTCTTAGGTTTCTAATGCATATTTGAATATATGTATCAGAGAAGTAATCATTATTCTTGTACAGTATGTCTGTTCACATTGAATTGTTAGAGTAGATTTGCACCTTCACCAAGCAGGAAGAAAACATATCTAATACACTTAGCATCGATGGCGTACTTCATGAGTCCCCTCCCTATATGAACATCAAGAGGGAAACACCAACATTGAGCGCCTTCCATAAGAAAGTGTAGAGTACGTATGATGACATAAAAAGTTTCTTATCATCTTTAATGTGCAATAGATTCTCTACGTCATAGTATATAGACACACAAACACACGACAACATAAGCTAAATTTCCTGGTGAGTGAGTGTGCTTTTGGCGGATCTCAGTTGGAACAGTAAATTATTAGAGGATTGCTATACTGAGACTCCTGGGTGACGTCATTGGTGGGCGGCGCTCTGAAACATTAACAACAGCTTGACTCCGCCCACTTATGACGTCACTTTGGAAGGCCAGCGTAGCAACTCTATTATGATTTTACTGTTCCACCCCCAGAGCCGCCCAGGAATTTAATTTATGATTTTGTATATAGCTTTTCAATTCCGTTTTTCTTTCATATCCAGACAATATTCTTAAAACATGAAATATACCAATTAGTTAAATTCATTTTGATTTAAGATATGTTGAAGGTTTACTACTAAAGGCCACTTTTTGTTCGTGAGCTTTTTCTCGCTATATTACATCTAACATAGAAGACGTACTCTTTAATCCTATGTGAATGATGAGTATCATAAGCCAAAAATTAATATTTAACATCAACATGGAACGCCTCACATAAGAGTATGACACAAAAGTATTTTCATCACCTTCAATGCGCAATAGATTCACTACGTCATAGTGTATCATTTCATTCTACACAAACAGACAACATAAACTAAATTTCCTGGGCGGTTGGACTATGGTGAGTAAGCGCTTTTGGCAGATCTGAGTTGGAACAGTAAATCATGAGAGGGTTGCTAACATGTCCCTGGGTGACGTCACTGGTGGGCGGTGCTCTGAAACATTAACAACAGCTTGACTCCGCCCACTCATGACGTCACTTTGGAAGGCCAGCGTGCTAATACTTATTATTTAGTTCCAACTAATAATCGGCCAGGAATTTAGTTTATCATTTTGTATAGCCTTTCATTTTCGTTTCTTTCTCATATCCAATGTGTTAGAAATAGGAACTCTACTAATAAGTTGAATGTATTTTGATATATGTTGAATTTACCTACTACAAAAGGCCGCTCTTCTCGTCTGTTCGTAAGAAACGGCGAACGGTGAGCTTTCCCCTTTTACATAATACATTTATGTAAAGACGTACCCATCACCCCATATAAACGATGAACATCACAAGCGGAAAGAAAATAACTAATATCAATATGGAGAGCATTACATATGAAATTGGAAAACATCGTTTTTTCATTTTCTTTCATGCGCAATAATTTATTTATGTCACTACATAAGACAAATCGATTCTGTTGTACGAATACAAACAGACGCCAATAAATCATTAAAAATGGGTTGCTGTGTCGTCTCCCTGGTGACGTCATCGGTAGGCGGTGCTCTGAAACAACACTAAGGACCATCAACGGCCTGACTCTGCCCACTCGTGACGTCACCTTAGATGTCTCCATGGTTGTTTAATTTGTTTACGGATGGGGTTGTTAGGGAGGTGAATGCAAGAGTTTTGGAAAGAGGGGCAAGTATGAAGTCTGTTGGGGATGAGAGAGCTTGGGAAGTGAGTCAGTTGTTGTTCGCTGATGATACATCGCTGGTGGCTGATTCATGTGAGAAACTGCAGAAGCTGGTGACTGAGTTTGGTAAAGTGTGTGAAAGAAGAAAGTTAAGAGTAAATGTGAATAAGAGCAAGGTTATTAGGTACAGTAGGGTTGAGGGTCAAGTCAATTGGGAGGTAAGTTTGAATGGAGAAAAACTGGTGGAAGTAAGGTGTTTTAGATATCTGGGAGTGGATCTGGCAGCGGATGGAACCATGGAAGCGGAAGTGAATCATAGGGTGGGGGAAGGGGCGAAAATCCTGGGAGCATTGAAGAATGTGTGGAAGTCGAGAACATTATCTCGGAAAGCAAAAATGGGTATGTTTGAAAGAATAGTGGTTCCAACAATGTTGTATGGTTGCGAGGCGTGGGCTATGGATAGAGTTGTGCGCAGGAGGGTGGATGTGCTGGAAATGAGATGTTTGAGGACAATGTGTGGTGTGAGGTGGTTTGATCGAGTAAGTAATGTAAGGGTAAGAGAGATGTGTGGAAATAAAAAGAGCGTGGTTGAGAGAGCAGAAGATGGTGTTTTGAAATGGTTTGGGCACATGGAGAGAATGAGTGAGGAAAGATTGACCAAGAGGATATATGTGTCGGAGGTGGAGGGAACGAGAAGTGGGAGACCAAATTGGAGGTGGATAGTTAAATGTATTTTGATATATATTGAAGGTTATTTACTACTATAAGGGCCGCTCTTCTCGTCTGTTCGGAGTAATCGGCGAAAGGCCAGTTTTTCCTATTAGAATAACATTAAACACAAAAGATTTACCTCATCATCCAATGTAAACGATGAACATCACAAGCCGGAAAAAAAAAACATTTTTTTTTTCATGGTCTTTCATGAACAATATTCATTTACGTCACTACAAAAGACAAAGCGATTCTGTTAAACTATAGCACCAGTATGTATTGTGTGGGCAGGGAGATGAGGCGAGCATTTTTGAACAGTAAATCATATGGATGGGTTGCTACTTCATCTTCCTGGTGAGGTCACCGGTAGGCGGTGCTCTGAAACAACATTAACGACTATCAACGGCGTGACTCCACCCACTCATGACGTCACCTTGAATTTCCAGAACTCTCTTATGAAATACTGTTTTAAACCAGATCTGCCAAACTCGCTACCAATGGCCCCGCCCCTCATCCCCGGCTACTGGCATCCAGACTCCGCCCACTCGTGACGTCACATTGGGTATCCAGGCCAGACCGCAACCGTGTCTTAAGTCCTACCAAACACCATGACGACCATGCTGAAAAGGACCCAAACAACAGGCAACGGTCGTAACGATTGTTAACGATCAGCCTCTTCCTGTAAATGGCCGACGACGTAATTGACAAACTAATTAAGCTAGAAATAATGATAGACAAGAGAACCAAATAGTTAAATTCCCAGCGCGAAAGATGTTCAGTGGTACTTACCTTATCCTTAAATCCTTATACACAAGTAGGTAAGCCTCTCAGACTTCCGATGGGGCTGCAATCAGAATTTGGAAGCTGACACAAGAGTGTTTATCAAGCTACTCGGTCCATCACACTCACTCACTGTTTATAAATGAGGTTAAGGATGAGAAAGAAGCGTAGCTCATCAAACTCTTCGCGTGACGACAATGGCGACATATAGCAGCACTAGGAGAATAGTCATTGGAATCACTTTAGTTAAGTAGTATATTCATAGATGGATGGACTAGCAAAGGTATTGCTTTAGGCGTCGTCTACACCTTTTAACAAAACGAGCGACGTTCAAATCATGGCTCATAACGGAACTCGTAGGTTTGACTCATCTTTTTCTATAGACAGGAGAGATCGCTTAAATACTCAATTATAATTTGCAAAATTCCATAGATGAGTAGGCTATAAGAGAATTCATGTGATTTCCAGCGCAAGTATCATACAGTGCATTGTATCATCTCATGTGCATGTGTCCTTCATTTGGCAGTGGGAAAATATCATTTTTAGTTTTGCAGTCATATATCTGGGCTAATCATTATACTCGATAACAGTGAATGCAAATATCAAAGGCATTACTGGTATTAGAATTTCTTTTGTTTAACTCTACAATTACAAAGCTAATCTTTACACATACACACGGCTATGTCAAACTCCGCGCACGCAATATGGGTCGATCGATAATGGTCCACTGATGTTCACCACCACCACCGTGTGTGAGGAAGGGAGGGAGGTGGGTCGGCCGCGCGTCATCGAAAGCGAGAGGGAGGAGGTGGCTGGCTGGCTGGCTGGCTCGGTGTGTGTGGTATGCGCGCGGGGAGGCGAGGGTTGACCGCCGCTCTCTCGCTTAGGTTAGGTTTAACCCGGAAAAAAAATAGGGGATTTGTCACGCCAATCGATGGCAAAAGCCCCAACATAGTAGACATATAGATTAACAGGAGTTGTGTATTTCGCCACCGTAACTGGACCTCTTACGCCGGCATCGAAAGTGAGAGTGAGGAGGAGGAGGCTGGCTGGGTGTGTGTGTTTGTGTGTGGTATGGAATGCGAGAGCGCACGGGAGGTAGGGGGGTCAGCCTTCCTCTTCCTCCGCCGTTACCCTCCCGCTCCCTCGCTCGCGTACGACGTTACTAAAGCAACCGGCAATCTAGTGAGTGATGTCAAACTCCGCGAACGCAATGTGGGTCGATCGATAATGGGCCACTGATGTTCACCACCACCACCGTGTGTGAGGAAGGGAGGGAGGTGGGTGGGCCGCGCGTCATCGAAAGCGAGAGGGAGGAGGTGGCTGGCTGGCTGGCTGGCTCGGTGTGAGTGGTATGCGCGCGGGGAGGGAGAAGTGTCGGCCACCGCCGCCGCCGCTCTCTCGCTTAGGTTAGGCTTAACTCGGAGAAAGGTTAGGGGATTTGTCACGCCTATTGATGGCAAAAGCCCCAACATAGTCGACATATAAATTAAGAGTTGTGTATTTCGCCACTGTAACTGGACCTCCTACGCCGGCATCGAAAGTGAGAGTGAGGAGGAGGAGGAGGAGGAGGCTGGCTGAGGTGTACATGAGAAAAAGCCATTTCGTCTCGCATTATTTTTGAAAAATATACAACTGTAATCCCTTTTTGCGGATCAGTTCATTGGTATATATCCTGAATGAAATGTATATATGTATGTACATGATGGTGTTTCACAAGTTATAAGTTATTTTTTGGGGTTACAGAGTAAAATTATGAAAGACGAGTTATGGTCATAGCATTAAAAGTCCTTTATAGCTTTCCTATCATCTGTTTTTAGGCATTGGGAGCTACTATACCTTCAAGGATACCCATTTTCACCTTCCCAAAGGTCGTCTCGCTTTCCACACTTTGCTCGGTGTTCCCAGAACATTCACCCACTCACCCACCTTGTGACTCATCTCCACTTCCAAGGTTCCATTCGCTGTCCCAGGTATCTAAAACACCCCACTTTCTCCTTTTTTTCAATTGAAACTCGCACTTCAGGTAACCTGTCTCTTTGTACTGCTGAACCTGAATAACAATGCTTTTATCCACATTTACTCTCACGTTTCTCCTTTCATACACTCTCCCAAACTCTGAAACCAACTTCGGCAGTTTCCCATGCGAATGTGTCTCGCTCTCGTATCTTTTTCGGTTACTTCTGATAGATATTCCCCTGGACACTCTCCATGTCAGTGCTGAGTGTGGTAGTAGAGTGCGGTATGTCTGTTCATAGTGGCCACACCACACCAGCTTTATCACTTTCCATTCCTCCCAGTAACCTTGGTAACGTGATTACTTGTGTCATTACTGTGTTCGTAGTTATGTCGCTCCTTGTTGTCTGAGCATCACCTTGAGGGGTATCGTCTCTGCTGCTTGTGATCTGTCATGGTCCAGGTGTCTGGTCCTTTCTTAAGGACAGGGACGGTGTAACCTGATATATGGTTATCTTTGCATCGAGAGGAATATGAGGAACTATGAGGATCAGATACAGGGCTCATGAGTCTTGACTTTACTTAGAAATTCTTTGTTATTATTCAGTGCATCTGAAACGAGGTTCATGGCACGATCTAGGGTGAACCTAAAACAAAGTTCGAAGCAAGGTTCTTTAGTGAATCTGAAGGTTCATGGTGGGATCTTGGGTGAACCTGAAGTAAAGTTCGCAGCAAGGTTCATTAGTGAACCTGAAGTAAGGTTCATAATGGGATCTTGGATAAACCTTAAGCAAAATTATTAGCTGGGTCCAGCAGTGAACCCGAAGCACGAATTGCACCTGGGTTAATGACTCGTCGTTGTTGGAATGTTGACGGTGCGAACCCGACACTGTCAGGCCGGGTTTCACAGCTGGACATTAGCAAAAAAAAAAAAAAAAAAATAAAAAGGCTAACGTCAGAATTTACTACTACAAGGAATATATAACCTCGTGAAAACAACAAAGTTCAGTTTCTCTTAATTTCACAACTGCATGTGATGCTGTAATCATACATATGGATTCGCCAATAATGAACTGTACAAATAAGAGATACGTTATTGTAAGGTCTTGCTATTGGTTCATCCTCCGCATCGAAGCACCAGTCAACACGCGGTGGGCGGGCTAGTTCAGGCGTCATCAATATTGTACTGATGGAAGATTGTCTTATTTACCTGAGTCCTGGAGAACTCGTTTGTTAATTGTGCTCTTTAGTTTATCTCATTTTTGAATAAAAAAGTTTTACCTACTACCGTGTAATTGTACCTTGACGATAAGAGGTAGTTAGAGCAGTCGTTGTCGCCCAGCAAATGTAAACAAAGCATTGTGGCCGATGATTGGTGCAGCTGTAGTCTCTCTCCCATAATGCCACCACCGCTGCCGGTACTCCAGATAGAAGTTTGTGGAACCTCGTTTACCATAGCGTTAACGTCAGCTGGACGAGCGGGTCGCGGTGTGTGTTGATATCTGTGTTTGTCGAGAAGTATATTCAAACTGGGCTGCAGTGGGAAACACCTGATCGTGTGGAAGTGTGCAGAGAATATGTACTGACAACAGCCTAAGTGAGAGTAATGTTTGTGCTGGTATTACATCTGCCAGTACCAGGACTCGGTGTTCGTTGCAGGATGTAGCAGGTCAGTGATGTGTGGACACGTTGGGCTCGAACTATCTACGTAAATTTGATGTACACTGTGGTAAATATTTAGATCTGAGTTTATATGGTGTGAGGAATATTACTATAATTATCATTCATACGTGCCACACGGAGTTTGACGAATATGTTACGTTTTCTAAGTAAGAATTGTTTACGTTCGGTCGTATAATGGAATGTTACCCGTGTCTTTGCCTTGTACCACCACATCCAAAAGGTATTTAAGGGTTATATGTGTATGAGTAAATGTGAATAAGAGCAAGGTTATTAGGTACAGTAGGGTTGAGGGTCAAGTCAATTGGGAGGTGAGTTTGAATGGAGAAAAACTGGAGGAAGTGAAGTGTTTTAGATATCTGGGAGTGGATCTGGCAGCGGATGGAACCATGGAAGCGGAAGTGGATCATAGGGTGGGGGAGGGGGCGAAAATCCTGGGGGCCTTGAAGAATGTGTGGAAGTCGAGAACATTATCTCGGAAAGCAAAAATGGGTATGTTTGAAGGAATAGTGGTTCCAACAATGTTGTATGGTTGCGAGGCGTGGGCTATGGATAGAGTTGTGCGCAGGAGGATGGATGTGCTGGAAATGAGATGTTTGAGGACAATGTGTGGTGTGAGGTGGTTTGATCGAGTGAGTAACGTAAGGGTAAGAGAGATGTGTGGAAATAAAAAGAGCGTGGTTGAGAGAGCAGAAGAGGGTGTTTTGAAGTGGTTTGGGCACATGGAGAGGATGAGTGAGGAAAGATTGACCAAGAGGATATATGTGTCGGAGGTGGAGGGAACAAGGAGAAGAGGGAGACCAAATTGGAGGTGGAAAGATGGAGTGAAAAAGATTTTGTGTGATCGGGGCCTGAACATGCAGGAGGGTGAAAGGAGGGCAAGGAATAGAGTGAATTGGAGCGATGTGGTATACCGGGGTTGACGTGCTGTCAGTGGATTGAAGCAGGGAATGTGAAGCGTCTGGGGTAAACCATGGAAAGCTGTGTAGGTATGTATATTTGCGTGTGTGGACGTATGTATATACATGTGTATGGGGGTGGGTTGGGCCATTTCTTTCGTCTGTTTCCTTGCGCTACCTCGCAAACGCGGGAGACAGCGACAAAGTATAATAAAAAAATAAAAAAAAATGTGTATGGGATTATATAGTTTCATAATTTTGAAGATGCCTATTTCAGCAAGTAGGTTAACATTAACGCCATTATGATAACTTAGTTTCCTTATAAAGTTTCACAGGTTTTTCTTGAACCTTTACAATAC
This sequence comes from Panulirus ornatus, assembly GCF_036320965.1. Lineage (NCBI taxonomy): Eukaryota > Metazoa > Arthropoda > Malacostraca > Decapoda > Palinuridae > Panulirus > Panulirus ornatus. The sequence continues at coordinate 26,701 of NC_092254.1, read as the reverse complement.
AAATAACCAAGAAATTGTATTTTTTTCTTGATTCTGATATATTTTTCTCTCATTTTTCAGGTATGTTTTGTGTACCATATTTTCGTGAGGGTCGTCCGTAATACTCGAACATTTCTGTTGATTCATCATGCTAGAATTTCGCCCACGTCCAGGTGAGATCCTTGATGTATTCTGGGAAACGTTTATTTTTTTCCGCTTATCCATGGAGTTTTTATTTGATTATATTTTTACTTTATTTTAGTCTTTCGGTGTTGATTTCCTCCACTAGTCTTTCTGTAGCTGGTTGTCTGGTCATTTGGGTATTTACGCTAATTTTTTTCTAAAAAATTTCTGATCGATCCAGACTTGCTGCATTCAGATCTGGCTTTCAAAGTCATGTAGGACGTCATTATTTTACGCAGTGCATAAGTTGACTGGAAAGTTACCATTTTCTAATATATAGATTTATGTAACGACCAAAGAAAAATAATGCAGTTATCCATGAACGCATTATATTCATGGTTATTCACAGATAATGTAACCTAACAACGTGGGGTGCCCACTATCTATCGTGGTCTCCCATCTTCACACCAAAATACAATTAGTAGAAGATTTTCACTAGGTGTGATATTTGTCTTGTTTGTGATTTAGGCGTAAAAACTCCATTTACACAGCAGAAATTGTCCTGTCCATTGATGTAAGATCTTGCTTGGAAGCCTTTTTCGTTCTGAAAGTGAAAGTAACAGTAAGCGCAATAAGATATAGCAAACCATTGAACACAACACATCGGTTTTCATGTACAGTAACAAAATCCTGCTTTTCTGTTCCATTACCTCCTCGCTGCCACAACACACTGTGAGTGCATGAGGGGGGCGCCACAGGGCTGTTTCAGTTGTCATAAAGCGCAGGACGTATTAAGTTATTCCTTTATTTTTCATTTTTGATGTCTGTTAAAATTGTATGTAGGAACTTCGTTTATGCCATTCTTTAACTATTATTGTCATCGTTATTTCTGGGAGAAACAACGCAGTATTATAATCCGGAGCAGTTCGTCTTGTTTAAATACGGAAATGACGTAAAAAAAAGTGTACAAGACTTTTGAGTTCCACACAGTGGGTGGGGTGGTTGGGCTTTAGAGAGAGGGAAATACTGGATTACAAATATATAAACTGACACACCACCGTCCTACCTTAACCTAACGTAACTCGAAACGTAATCAATCCCAGCCAAACTTAACCGTAACATTACGAAGTCTAACGACCCATAACAAGACCAAACACAATTTAGTCTTAACGTTACGAAGCCTAACGTTCTTTAACTTAGCCAAGCGTTACCTAAAGATTACCGCTAGTAAGAAAATTAACGATTATCAAACCTAACCAAACCTATTGTAACAATTTCCTACCCATAACGAAGGAACCACTAAGAAACTTACCTTATTGTGAATGATGCAACATGGAGGAGGAATTGATTGAATCGGTAACTCGGCCTGAAAATGATGATACAAAGATTGCCATATATCCGACTGCGGGTTTTCCATAGACAGAACATTCGCCCGATTGTTTACATTATAGTACTGTTACTTTCCTTTCTGCCATATTTTTTTCTTATAACTGACCTCGGAAAATTCCTTGTGATGGGATATTGTTTATATAGCCGCCATATCCAACTAGATGTAACAGTTTTTACTATTATCTAGATGTAACAGTTTTTACTATTATCTAGTGTTTACATTAATTTTTGTGGTGTCTTGGATGGAGTTAAAGGTTCATTGTTGTGTAGAATGGAAAGTTGAGGATCTCTCGTTCTCTAAATGACGACAGAGGACCATACTCTCAAAAGGTTTAGCATAACATCTCGTAGAGATGTAGATATGAAGGGTAGTTGGTTGTTTGGGTATTAGGATACTACTAGTCGTCCTAGAGGTAATCTGCCACTTGACTCTTATATAGTGCAAGACGAGGATTGCGTAGGTGTCGTGTAATGAAGCAGGTGGTACCATCTTCCCGTGGTCAGGGCTACGGCAAGTTCACGTTCTGAATTGGGTAACTCGGATCATAATGTTCCATGTTCATCGTAAATTGAATTAGTGTATTATCTATGCTCATCCTTAACATATCTGCATTTCAGAAGTTAGATTTACAAAGCAGGACGTAATAGGCATAAGTGTTAGTAAGTTCTGTATTGTTGGTTTGCATGACAGACGACTGACTCTCATAAATATTATTTTCTCCTAATGCTCTACCGATAGGCGTTTATGTATTCGGTCCATTAACAAATAGTGAAGATTTTCAGAGTTCGGTCATCGCTGCCAGGCAGTTGTTACAGTAAATGAACGAAATTTTCGTTGCGGGTTTCCTTGGCGATTTTTTTTTTCTTGGATAAGTTTAGTTTTATCGTCTGATACACTTGGATCAGTGTTTCTCAAGCTTTCATGACTCTCGCCTGTTGGCTTTCACGAAATACTCGCTCAACCCCCCCCCCCCCCATTTCTTTTGAAGAATTTGACATTTTGTGTAGTGTTTTAGTATTGAGGATCAGCTAGTTCGTAATTTATGTAGCCTTGTATCTCGTGAGCATGGATGAAGACAAATTAGATAGAAATAATGTCAAAACATAACATGTATCAAGTGTATAAGTATTTATTTTGGCCAACACTTAGGTGAGCCAAAGCCAAATTACACCCAATATCATAGAAACCAAAAACACGTTAAATCTCGTAAACCATTAGAACAAAAAAATCATATGCAAACAATGAATTAAACTGTCGAATCTGCTAATAATATCTAACTATTACCATACTGGAATTAAAGGATGATTTGAATCTTGTGTATTCAGCGAGGTGGATGCTGCTGCCATTCTTTCAGAAATTATAGGTTTCGGGGATAAAAGAGCACCACGCAAGTAGTTTTCTAGGATTCGTTAGATTACGCTGTTTTGTGTCCAGTACAATGAGAGTTGAAAAGCCAACTTGGCAGAGATAAATAGAAGAGAAAATCCTGAAACGAAGTGCTCCCTCGCCAAGTTTTGGGTAGACTGGGAGTTATTTGACCCAGAGCTCTTCCATACTCATGGTTTCAAACTTATCATTTGCACTCGCGTCGCGCATAAATTCGATGGCTGCTTCTTGCACAGGATTCGTTAACTACCCCACATCAATGTTAAATGGATACCACGCCAATTTCCAACACAAAGATATGGAAAATGGCGCATAGATTCCTCGGCAACGGAATCCAGATGGGATAGATTTTTTCTTTGTGTCCAGACCATACTGATCATGATCTTTCCTCTCAGCATGGAGTCCCTTGAGATGAGACTATGAAAATGTTCTGCCGTTTCCAAAACCGAGTTTTCTCCTCCTTGAGACCTCTGATGACATCATAATGCTCAATGATTGCGTTTCTTGTAATTGTAAACTGAGTTTGTTGATAGTCTCGGAAATATGCACAAGGTACGCTAGTGAAAACTAAATCTTTTCGCTTGTAAATGCGTCATACAGATCTTGTTTCTGGCTTTATTGGGGAGAGTTGCTCTTCATATTTGCGTTCATAGAGCCGACTCGACACTATTCCCTTTCAAGGCCAGCGGGCTTCCATGTGGAAGCAGGAGAATTTTATGATCAACGAAATCTGTGCAGAGAGCTGCAAAGAGGTCAGAATATAAAGATCGTCACAAAATAATCAACTTCTATTAACCAATTCAATGAATTGCGTAGGTCATCTTGAAAGATGAATTACATGTTTTCTTAAAGGGTTTTACCAGCAAGTGCTCATATGTGGATGAGGCAAGAGTCCCAGTTATGGCTCCATTCTTTTCTTTGACCAATTCTATGAATCCCCAACGAGAGGCAAGCATTGTTAGGGCACAGTCATTAGACACTCCGACATACGTTTCCCATGGAAGATAATTTTCTTGGGGAACTTTCAAAGATAATAGAAGCTTTTCACGTGGTCTCCAGTGCTTTCCAGAGAAAGCTTCTTTCACAACTCCTTCATCCTCTAATGTAGGATAAACAAGCACTTGAAAGCTTTGGTCAGCATCAGTGGTTTTGTTGTACTGTTCCAAAACGCTGGGATTCTCATTTGTATAATTTGTAATTTGTCATCTAGAAGTTCATCAACGCGACGCTTCAGTGTTACCAGAAACTGACATCTTGGATAACTTTTTGTGGATCTGCGCCAAGCACAATATTTGCAGGTCTCTAGCATGATTTCGTTAATCTCTTCAATAGTGAGCCGCCTTTGCTTTGGCAATAAGCAGTGATAACTCGTAAGATGCTTCCACCACTTTGAACGATTCCTAGTGAAAAGCTCCCGTGGTGTCCACAGTCATGTTTCAATTCTGTCTGGCTCCAAAGAACTTTTTAGCTGGCCTTTGGTTGCTTTGTGGTTTGAATTTCGCGGTAATGGCTTTAATATTGTTGTCAGGAATATGTGTGAGGAATCGATAACCAATGCTTGAGACAACCTGGGCTAGTTAAAGGGATTTTTAAGTAGGAGAAATTTGACATCGTTAAACGTAATAGTTGGGAATAAGTGGTCTTCTGTGAGGAAGGATAAGTGTATGACTTGACTGGGTAAAAGTGGCTGGGTCTACTTTGTATGTGCTGTGCAACTATCTGAGTGTTGGGGATGTGGTTGATAAATACCCTTCCAGTGTTACTAAAAGATGTTGAGTGTCTTGAAGGTTTTGATGTTAAGTGCTATTTTTTAGCCTGTTGACGTCTGTTTTGGGTGTACTTTTGAATTAATGGATTTGCTTCTAAAAGTCTTGAGATTGTGTTTTTTCTCTGCTGTGGTGATTACTGAATTCTTAGGCTCTGTCTGAGGCTGTTCATTATGTGGCTGCTTGGGGTAGTGAGATCCCAGTGTGTTTGGCCTAATCGGTGTCAGTTTTGGTCAAATCATCGACGGTAGCACCAGAGAAGACTTGGTAGAAGGGAAGGAGTAGTATCTTGGGGAGAGTGTGATTTAGAGACTGTTGACAGCTGCATATGATTTGCTGATGTATGTGCCCTATCTCTGTGTCTGTGAATGTGACGGATTGATAATGGCAATTTTTCGCGTATGTGTGATTAGTGAGTTTCTGAAAGTGTCCCAGTGGGACTTCTTGTAATGATAATGAGCTTATTAGATGAGAGTTGAAGGTAGAAGGGAATGTAATCGGAACCCCATAGAGACCTGGGAGATAGAAATTGAAGGTAATTGCTGCCCCTCTGCTGAAGACAATGTCTGGTCTGCTTTTACGTGTTCAAGGAGAGTAGCGGTCAGGCGGTGGTTATTGTAGTAGCCGAACACGTTGGATTGCAATATTTTAGGTATTTTATTTTTGGAAAAAATCAAATGATTTAAGTTTGCCTAGATAAGCCACTTTCATTCGATTGTGATTATTTTTGACGAGTTGTTTAGTCATGTTTCGAGGACGGTCTGGGGTTTGACGGGGAAAGTGTCTTCGTCGAGGTATTGAATTTCAGTGTTGGAAAGTGTATTGATGGAGAAGTTATCGGATGAGTTAACGGTCTGATTCTGGAGGTCCTCCAGGAAGACCAGGTTCAGTGTGGGGGAGGAAGGAGGAGAGGAATTGATAAGTGGGGACCTGGAGTAAGTGGGAGTGATGGTTTGGGAGGTGATGGGAGTCGTGGTAAAGAACGTAGAATTTTAGGGAAATTGAGGAAAGCTTTGTAGTAGTACTGGTGGTGGCCTGGGACGTTGGATTTGTGGTAGAGCTTAGGGAAGCGGGGATGTCAGGATGATTGGTAAGATTTTTAGTGGGGAGTGAGTGGTTGTTGGGATGGGAAGCAACAAGTTCAGGAGTCTTTAAAGTTGGTAAGTTGTTGTGTGTTGTAAGTAAAAAAAAAAAAACTAAAATCGTAACTTCTTTGCTCAGGAAAATGGATTTTAAAAAACCTACATGCATTTTTGTTTGAAGCGTGAGGAAGTCATTGAAATTTATTTGGAGTTTCTTGAGACTATGAAAAGGTCCAGATGTTTCCGAAGCAGTTTTCTCCTTGAAACTTTTGATTGCATAATACGCTATGATAATTGCGTTTCTAACTTGTAGATTGAGGTTGTTGATACCCAAAAATGTGCACAAGGTACGCTCGTGAAAACTAAAACTTTTCTCCTGTAAATGCGTCTTACAGTTCTACTTGTTTATGACTTTATTGAAAAGAATTGCTCTCTATCTTGCGTTCATAGAGCCGACCCTGCATATATCATTTTGAAGGTCAGAGGACATCCATGTGGAAACGGGAGAGCTTTGTGATGAGGTCCAACATCTGTGCAGAGATGCAAAGAATATAAAGAGCTCTTTACAAAATAAACAACTTTTATTGCCAAATTCAACAAATTGTGTAGGTCATTAGGAAGTTGAAGTACTTATGTTTTTTGTAGAGTCTTGGCAGCAAGTGCTCCTCTGTGGATGATGCAAGAGTCCCAGTTACGGATCCATTCATTTCTTTGAACAATTCTATGAATCCGAGCGAGACATAAGCATCGTTAGTGCATAGTCATTGGAGACTCCGACAATAGTTTCCCATGAAATGTAATTCTCTTGAAAAAAAGACTTTCATTGATACCGGAAGCTTTTCATGTGGTCTCCAGTGCTTTCGAGAAAATCATTTCGTATTTCGCAACTCCATCCTCTAATCGAGGATAAACAAGCAGTTGAAAGCTTTGATCAGCATCAGTGGTTTCATCGTACTGTGTTCCAAAACAGTGGGATTATCTGTATCATGATTCGTTTTGTAATGTCTAAAAGTTCATCAACGCAACGCTTCAATGTGTTACCAAAAAGTGAAATCTTGGGTAACTTTTTGTGGCTCTGCGCCGCTAAGCACAATATCTGCATGACTCTACAAGAATGATTTCAACTCTTCAATAAAGTGAGCCTTCTTTGCTTTGGCAATAAGCATTGACAACTCATCAGATGGTTCCACCACTTTGAACGACTCCTGGTGAATAGCTCCTGTGGTGTCCAACGTCATATGTTACATCTCTTTAATTAAAATGTCTGGCTGCGAAGAACTTTTTTACCTTAAGTCTGGGTGCGACAAACTTCTTTAGCTTGCCTTTAGTTGTCTTGTGGTTTGAAGACCGCGGTAATACATTTAATGGTGTTATCAGGAATGTCAGAAATTGAAAACTAATGTCCGAGGTACCTGGGGCAACTTAAAGGGATTTTAGGAGAAATTAGATACCGTTGAACGTAATAGTTATTACCAGTAAGTAGTCTTATGTGAGGGAATACAAGTATATGATTTGATCTAGGTAAAAGTGACTGGGTCTACTTTGTAATTACTGTGCAACGATTTGAGTGTTCTTATAAGGTAAGGGATTTGGCGATGCGGTTGCAAAATACACACCCAGTGTCTCTGATAGAACTTGACAATAACTCGAAGGTTTTGATGTCATGTGCTATGTTTGGGATACGTTACTCTATATATTTCGACTTGTACATTTACTTACGTTTTATTTATATGCCATCGACTTTTACATATACATATGAATTATATACGTCATCGACTTGTACATTTACTTACGTTCTACTTATATGCCATCGACAGGTTAGGTTACGTAAGGCTTGAAATGATAATCATAGAAAATGGTAAAAATTAGTCCTTGTAGAAAATGGTAAACATTTTAGGGGTAACAGATACATATGAATTTTTTAGGGTTTAAAAAGTTGGGATACGTCTCTCTCTCTCTCTCTCTCTCTCTCTCTCTCTCTCTCTCTCTCTCTCTCTATATATATATATATATATATATATATATATATATTGACTTTTACATTTATTTACGTTTATTTGCCATCGACTTGTACATTTTTTTTTTTTTGCTTTGTCGCTGTCTCCCGCGTTTGCGAGGTAGCGCGAGGAAACATACGAAAGAAATGGCCCAACCCACCCCCATACACATGTATATACATACGTCCACACACGCAAATATACATACCTACACAGCTTTCCATGGTTTACCCCAGACGCTTCACATGCCTTGATTCAATCCACTGACAGCACGTCAACCCCGGTATACCACATCACTCCAATTCACTCTATTCCTTGCCCTCCTTTCACCCTCCTGCATGTTCAGGCCCCGATCACACAAAATCTTTTTCACTCCATCTTTCCACCTCCAATTTGGTCTCCCTCTTCTCCTCGTTCCCTCCACCTCCGACACATATATCCTCTTGGTCAATCTTTCCTCACTCATTCTCCCATGTGCCCAAACCATTTCAAAACACCCTCTTCTGCTCTCTCAACCACGCTCTTTTTATTTCCACACATCTCTCTTACCCTTACGTTACTTACTCGATCAAACCACCTCACACCACACATTGTCCTCAAACATCTCATTTCTAGCACATCCATCCTCCTGCGCACAACTCTATCCATAGCCCACGCCTCGCAACCATACAACATTGTTGGAACCACTATTCCTTCAAACATACCCATTTTTGCTTTCCGAGATAATGTTCTCGACTTCCCACATTCTTCAAGGCTCCCAGAAATTTCGCCCCCTCCCCCACCCTATGATCCACTTCCGCTTCCATGGTTCCATCCGCTGCCAGATCCACTCCCAGATATCTAAAACGCTTCACTTCCTCCAGTTTTTCTCCATTCAAACTCGCCTCCCAATTGACTTGACCCTCAACCCTACTGTACCTAATAACCTTGCTCTTATTCACATTTACTCTTAACTTTCTTCTTCCACACACTTTACCAAACTCAGTCACCAGCTTCTGCAGTTTCTCACATGAATCAGCCACCAGCGCTGTATCATCAGCAAACAACAACTGACTCACTTCCCAAGCTCTCTCATCCCCAACAGACTTCATACTTGCCCCTCTTTCCAAAACTCTTGCATTCACCTCCCTAACAACCCCATCCATAAACAAATTAAACAACCATGGAGACATCACACACCCCTGCCGCAAACCTACATTCACTGAGAACCAATCACTTTCCTCTCTTCCTACACGTACACATGCCTTACATCCTCGATAAAAACTTTTCACCGCTTCTAACAACTTGCCTCCCACACCATATATTCTTAATACCTTCCACAGAGCATCTCTATCAACTCTATCATATGCCTTCTCCAGATCCATAAATGCTACATACAAATCCATTTGCTTTTCTAAGTATTTCTCACATACATTCTTCAAAGCAAACACCTGATCCACACATCCTCTACCACTTCTGAAACCACACTGCTCTTCCCCAATCTGATGCTCTGTACATGCCTTCACCCTCTCAATCAATACCCTCCCATATAATTTACCAGGAATACTCAACAAACTTATACCTCTGTAATTTGAGCACTCACTCTTATCCCCTTTGCCTTTGTACAATGGCACTATGCACGCATTCCGCCAATCCTCAGGCACCTCACCATGAGTCATACATACATTAAATAACCTTACCAACCAGTCAACAATACAGTCACCCCCTTTTTTAATAAATTCCACTGCAATACCATCCAAACCTGCTGCCTTGCCGGCTTTCATCTTCCGCAAAGCTTTCACTACCTCTTCTCTGTTTACCAAATCATTTTCCCTAACCCTCTCACTTTGCACACCACCTCGACCAAAACACCCTATATCTGCCACTCTATCATCAAACACATTCAACAAACCTTCAAAATACTCACTCCATCTCCTTCTCACATCACCACTACTTGTTATCACCTCCCCATTTGCGCCCTTCACTGAAGTTCCCATTTGCTCCCTTGTCTTACGCACTTTATTTACCTCCTTCCAGAACATCTTTTTATTCTCCCTAAAATTTAATGATACTCTCTCACCCCAACTCTCATTTGCCCTTTTTTTCACCTCTTGCACCTTTCTCTTGACCTCCTGTCTCTTTCTTTTATACATCTCCCACTCAATTGCATTTTTTCCCTGCAAAAATCGTCCAAATGCCTCTCTCTTCTCTTTCACTAATACTCTTACTTCTTCATCCCACCACTCACTACCCTTTTTAATCAACCCACCTCCCACTCTTCTCATGCCACAAGCATCTTTTGCACAATCCATCACTGATTCCCTAAATACATCCCATTCCTCCCCCACTCCCCTTACTTCCATTGTTCTCACCTTTTTCCATTCTGTACTCAGTCTCTCCTGGTACTTCCTCACACAAGTCTCCTTCCCAAGCTCACTTACTCTCACCACCCTCTTCACCCCAACATTCACTCTTCTTTTCTGAAAACCCATACAAAAAAAAAAAAATAATGTACATTTACTTACGTTTTATCTATAAACAATCGTCTTGTAAATTTACTTAGTTTTTTTTTTTATATGCCATCGAATTATACATTCACTTACGTTTTATTTTTATACCTTCGACTTGTACATTTACTTATATTTGATTTATTTGCCATCGACAGGTTAGGATATGTTAGGCTTGAAATAATATTCACATAAAATGGTAGAAATTGTTCATTGTTACACCTAAAAAGTTTACCATTTTCTACAAACACGTTATGAATTATCTAGTGTTTAAGAAGTTGGAATACGTTACTCTATACATATGTCTTGCACGTACGTTTTATTTACATGCCATCGACAGGTTAGGTTACGTTAGGTTTGAATTGATAATCACAGAAAATGGTAGAAAATAGTAATTGTTGAAAATGTTAAACTTTTTAGGGGTAAGAAACGTGTGATTTTTTTAGGGTTTAAGAAGTTGGGATACGCTACTCTATATATATAGACTTGTACATTCACTTTCGTTTTTATAAGCCATCGACTTGTAAATTTCCATAAGTTTTATTTATATGCCATCGAATTATACATTCACTTACGTTTTATTTTTATACCAGCGACTCGTACATTTACTTACATTTTATTCATGTGCGATCGATAGTCTAGGTGACGTTAGGCTTGAAATCATAATCACAGAAAATGGTAAGTTATTCAGTGTAGAAAATGGTAAACTTTTAAGGGTTAACAAACACATGTTAGGATTTTTTTAGTGTTTAAGAAGTTTGGATACGTTACTCTCTCTCTCTCTCTCTCTCTCTCTCTCTCTCTCTCTCTCTCTCTCTCTCTCTCTCTCTCTCTCTATATATATATATATATATATATATATATATATATCGACTTTTACATTTACTTACCTTTTGTTAATATACCGTCGACATGTACATTTACCTAAAATCTATAAGCCATCGACCTGTACATTTACTTACGATTAATTTATATGACAACGAATTGTAATTTTACTTACATTTTATTTATATGCCATCGAGAGGTTATGTTACGTTAGGCTTGAAATGATAATCACAGAAAATGGTAAAAATTAGTCATGATGAAATTTTTAGGGGTAAGAAACAAATGTTAGGAATTCTTTAGGGTTTAAGAAGTTGGGATACGTTACTCTACATACATTGCCTTGTACATTTACTTACGTTTTATTTATATGCCATCGACTCTTAAATTTACTTACATTTTATATATAAGCCATTGACTTGTATAACTAGATGGCATATAAATAAACAGTAAGTAAATGTACATTTTCTTACGTTTTATCTATATGCCAGCGACTCGTACATATACTTACGTTTTATTTATATGCCATCGATTTGTACATTTACTTTCGTTTTATTTGTTTGCCATCGACTTGTATATTTACGTATGTTTCATTTATATGCCAGCGACTCTACACATACTTACGTTCTATTCATATGACATCGACTTGTACATTTACTTTCGTTTTATTCATATGCCATCGACATGTACATTTACTTACTATTCATTTATAAGCTATCGTCTTCTACATTTACTTACGTTATATTTATATGCCATCAACTTATACATGTACTTAAGGTTTATTTATATGCCATCGAATTGTATATTAACTTTCTTTCTATTTATAAGCCATCGACTTGTACGAGTCGCTGGCATATAAATAAAACGTAAGAAAATGTACATTTACTTACGTTTAATTTACGTGCCATTGACGGGTTAGGTTACGTTAATCTTGAAATGATAAGCACAGAAAATGGTAAAAATTAGTCATTGTTACGCCAAAAAAAGTTTACCATTTTCTACAATCACGTTATGAATTTTTGGGTGGTTTAAGAGGTTGGAATACGTTACTCTATATATATATATATATATATATATATATATATATATATATATATATATATATATATATATATATATATATATATATATATCGACTTGTACATTTACTTTCGTTTAATTCATATACCATTCACTTGTACATTGTTTACGTTTGACTTATAAGCGATCGACTTGTACATTTATTCACATTTTATTTATATGCCATTAGATTATATATTTACTTACGTTTCATTTTTATGCCAGCGACTCGTATATTTACTTACATTTTATTTGTATGCCAACCACATTTTAGGTTACGTTAAGCTTGAAATGATAATAATAGAAAATGGTAAAAATTGGTCTTTGTTACCCCTAAAAATTTTACCATTTTCTACAAACACATATTGGATTTTGTAGGTGTAAGAAGTTGGGATACGTTACTCTGCATATATCGACTATTACAATTACATATCTTTTATATATATGCCGTCGACTTGTATATATACTTACGTTTTATTTATATGCAATCGACTTGCACAATTACTTACGTTTTATTTATTTGCCAGCGACTCGAACATTACGTTTTGTTTATATGTCATCGACTTGTACATTTATTTACGTTTTATTTATATGCCATCGACAGGTTACGTTAGGCTTGACATGATAATCACAGAAAATGGTAAAAATTAGTCATTACAGAAAATGGGGAACTTGTTAGGGATAAGAAACACGTTATGAATTTTTTAGGGTTTAAGGTGTTGGGATACGTTACTCTATATATATATATCGACTTGTACAATTACTTATGTTTTATATGTATGCCATCGACTTGTACATATACTTACGTTTTATATATATGCCATCGACTTATACATTTACTTACGTTTCATTTATATGCCAGCAAATCGTACATTTGCCTTTTATTTATTACCCATCGACTTGTACAAGTCGATGACATAAAGATAAAACGTAAGTGAATGTACAAGTCGATAACATACATAAAACGTAAGTAAATGTACATGCCATCGACTTGTACATTTACTTGTCGATCGATAATGGTTCACTGATGTTCACCACCATCACCGTGTGTGAGGAAGGGATGGTCGGCCGCGCGTCATCAAAAGCGAGAGTGAGGAGGAGGGAGGAGGTGGCTGGCAGGCTGGCTCGGTTTGTGTGTAGTATGCGCCTGGGGCGGTTAGGTTAGGTTAGGTTAGGTACGAAAACTATAAGAGTCTTGTCATACTTGTACGAATGCCTGTGGAGTTCCTTGGTCGTAGGAGCTTGGTTCTCCTTTTTGTTGTTGGTTTGTTAGGTCTCCCTGTACCGTCGTCTAAGTTACTGCCTCGGCAAGTACATGCATCCTGTCGTTCGGCCATGCGCGTGCGAATCGTAGTATTAATGTTCGACCCCAATGCCGCCGCCGCAGCAACAACATCAGCGGCAGCTGCATTAGTAGTATCCTTCTTCAATTCCATTAGACCCAGTCTAGTGATATCCTTGGTCTGTCTTTTCGAAGACATTCTTCTCCACATGGAACCGTCATGGCACCCACTGCGGCACGGGGGAGACGGCGCCTCGCCGTTTATGGCTTTTTCCTATTGTGAGTGTTGCCTGCCTTCCCCCGACGTTTCAATGCAGCACATTTCCTGAGAATTCCACAAGATGGGATTTTCTCCTTGTTTTAACAAGGCCAATTGTTATGATGATGAGACGGTAAGGGGGGACCTAAGCTTCTGCCTCGGCAAGTACATGCATCATGTCGCTTGACCGTGCGCGTGCGAATCGTAGGTCTTAGTGTTCTACACCAATGCCCCAGCAGCAGCAAAGGGAGGAAATTGAGTAGAGTTGAGAGCTACAGTTGCTACTTTATCCCACCCCAAATACGGATCAACCAAAACCTGATGTGCTGTACCGAACCGTTTGCATACGACTTGCGTATCAGCCTGGGTGCCGTGAGTGGCAGAGCAGTCTCCTCACTGCGATCCACTAAGGTTTAACCCGGAAAAGGTTAGGGGATTTGTCACGCCAATCGATGGCAAAAGCCCCTGCATAGTAGACATATGGATTAAGATGAGTTGTGTATTTCGCCACCGTAACTGGACCTCCTTCTCGCTCTCACTTTCAATGCCGGCGTAGGAGGAGGCTGGCTGGGTGTGTGTGGTACGGAATGTGAGAGCGCGCGGGCGGTGGGGGAAAGGGAGGCGCTTGGGTGGAGAGGGGGAGGGGGGTTGTTTGCCGCCCTTCTCCTCCTCCGCCGCCACCGGCCTGCTCCCTCGCTCACGTACGACAATGTTATTAAAACAACCGCCAATCTAGTGAGTGATGGCAGATTCCACGGATGCAATGTGGGACGATCGACAATGGTCCACTGATGTTCACCACCACCACCAACGTGTGTAAGGAAGGGAGGGAGGTGGGTCGGCCGAGCGTCATCGAAAGCGAGAGTGAGGAGGTGGCATGCTGGCTGGTTGGCTCGGTGTGTGTGGTATGCGCCCGTACATTTACTTACGTTTTATTTATATGCCATCGACATGTGTATTTCGCCACCGTAAGTAATCGTACAAGTCAATAGCATTGTACGTAAGTAAATGTACAACTAACCTAACGTAAGTGGACCCCCTACGCCGGCATTGAGAGAGGAGGAGGTGGCTGGCTGGGTGTGTGTGGTATGGAATGCGAGACCGCGCGGGAGGTGGAGGTTAGGGGTGAGGGGGGGGGCGGTCCTCCTCCTCCGCCCCCGCCACCTCCCGCTCTCTCGCTAGCGTACGAATACGTTACTACAACAACCGCCAATCTAGTGAGTGATGTCAAACTCCACGGATGCAATGTGGGTCGATCGATAATGGGCCACTGATGTTCACCACCACCACCGTGGGTGAGGAAGGGAGGGAGGTGGGTCGGCCGCGCGTTATCGAAAGCGAGAGTGAGGAGGAGGTGGCTGGCTGGCTCGGTGTGTGGTATGCGCGCTGGAGGGAGGGGGATCGGCCGCCGCCGCTCTCTCGCTTAGGTTAGGTTAGGTGCGATCCGGTAAGGTTTAACCCCAAAAAGGTTAGGGGATTTGTCACGCCAATCGATGGCAATATCCTACATAAATAGATATAAAACACACTCGAGCTATTTTCAACGACAGGCAGGTACTCGAAACTGATGATGATGAGAGAGAGAGTGAGGATTGTGTGTGTGTGTGTGTGTGTGTGTGTGTGTGTGTGCTCGGGGAGGGAGCAAAAATGTCAGCCAGCCGATCGCTCCCTTACGTACCTCCTGACCTCAGAGAGGTCCACTAATGATGATGTTCACCACCATACGTATGGAGAGAGAGAGCCCTTGGTTAACGGAGGAAAAACTTGGGGAAATTTTTCGTCTGAAAATTTCCCTGTATCCTCCTCCTGTTGGGTCCCTCCATCAGTCGCTCCTTTCCGTACCTCCTCCTCACATCACAGATGTGGGTTCATTGCTCTAGGTGAGAATGTCGCCCCAAAAATATCGTCCCTTACCTCTGCCATAAGAGGAACTATTGATCAGACACGCCACCAGGCATTAAAAGTGGTTTCCCTCCCCTTGACTCATATAATGTTCTCAGGTAAGAAGGAAACTCGCTGCGGACGCTACTGGCGTCGATAATTGTGAGGTGATGTTTCCCCCTTACCTTCCATGCAAGGAGGAGGAGGGTGCAGCAGCAGTAAAGGGTTAGCTGAGCACCTTTGCAATGTTTTTCAGCTCCGACCCTCAATGTCCCATAGGCTGAGAGACAAGGAGAGCAAAGTGACGAAGCGTCTCCGGGACCATTTTTGCCCTCCGACACTATGTTCGTGATAGGCCGAGAGGTAAGGAGCGAAAAGTAACGGAGCGTCTCCGGGACCATTTTTGCCCTCCGACACTCTGTGCGCGCTAACCTGAGAAGTAAGGAGCGAAAAGTAACGGAGCTTCTCCGGGACCATTTTTGCCCTCCGACACTATGTGCGTGATAGGCCGAGAGGTAAGGAGCGAAAAGTAACGGAGCGTCTCCGGGACCATTTTTGCCCTCCGACACTCTGTGCGCGCTAACCTGAGCGGTAGGGAACGGAAGGTGACGGAGCGCATCCGAGGCCATTTTTGCCCTCCTACACTCTGTGCGCGCTAACCTGAGAGGTAAGGAGCGAAAAGTAACGGAGCGTCTCCGGGACCATTTTTGCCCTCCGACACTGTGCGTGATGGGCCGAGAAGTAAGGAGCGAAAAGTAACGGAACGTCTCCGGGACCATTTTTGCCCTCCGATACTCTGTGCGCGCTAACCTGAGAGGTAAGGCGCGCAAATTTACGGAGCGCTTCTGGTGGCATTTTTGCACTCCAACACTCTGTGCGCGCTAACCTGAGAGGTAGGGAACGGAAGGTGACGGAGCGCATCCGAGGCCATTTTTGCCCTCCTACACTCTGTGTGCGCTAACCTGAGAGGTAAGGAGCGAAAAGTAACGGAGCGTCTCCGGGACCATTTTTGCCCTCCGACACTATGTGCGTGATAGGCCGAGAAGTAAGGAGCGAAAAGTAACGGGGCGTATCCAAGGCCATTTTTGCCCTCCGACACTCTGTGCGAGCTAACCTGAGAAGTAAGGAGCGAAAAGTAACGGAGCTTCTACGGAACCATTTTTGCCCTCCGACACTATGTGCGTGATAGGCCGAGAGGTAAGGAGCGAAAAGTAACGAGCGTCTCCGGGACCATTTTTGCCCTCCGACCCTCTGTGCGCGCTAACCTGAGAAGTAAGGAGCGCGAAGTGACGGAGCGTATCCAAGGCCATTTTTGCCCTCCGATGCTCTGTGCGCGCTAACCTGAGAGGTAAGGAGCGCAAATTTACGGAGCGCCTGTGGTGGCATTTTTGCGCTCCAACGCTCTGTGCGCGCTACCCTGAGAGGTAAGGAGCGAAAAGTAACGGAGCGTCTCCGGCACCATTTTTGCGCTCCAACACTCTGTGCGCGCTAACCTGAGAGGTAAGGAGCGAAAAGTAACGGAGCGTCTCCGGGACCATTTTTGCCCTCCGACACTATGTGCGTGATAGGCCGAGAAGTAAGGAGCGAAAAGTAACGGAGCGTCTCCGGGACCATTTTTGCCCTCCGACACTCTGTGCGCGCTAACCTGAGAAGTAAGGAGCGAAAAGTAACGGAGCTTCTCCGGGACCATTTTTGCCCTCCAACACTGCGTGATAGGCCGAGAGGTAAGGAGCGAAAAGTAACGGAGCTTCTCCGGGACCATTTTTGCCCTCCGACACTCTGTGCGCGGTAATCTGAGAAGTAAGGAGCGCGAAGTGACGGAGCGCATCCGAGGCCATTTTTGCCCTCCTACACTCTGTGCGCGCTACCCTGAGAGGTAAGGAGCGAAAAGTAACGGAGCGTCTCCGGCACCATCTTTGCGCTCCAACACTCTGTGCGCGCTAACCTGAGAGGTAAGGAGCGAAAAGTAACGGAGCGTCTCCGGGACCATTTTTGCCCTCCGACACTATTATGTGCGTGATAGGCCGAGAAGTAAGGAGCGAAAAGTAACGTAGCGTCTCTGGCACCATTTTTGCGCTCCAACACTCTGTGCGCGCTAACCTGAGAGGTAAGGAGCGAAAAGTATCGGAGCGTCTCCGGGACCATTTTTGCCCTCCGACACTATGTGCGTGATAGGCCGAGAAGTAAGGAGCGAAAAGTAACGGAGCGTCTCCGGCACCATTTTTGCCCTCGACACTCTGTGCGCGCTAACCTGAGAAGTAAGGAGCGAAAAGTAACGGACGTCTCCGGGACCATTTTTACCCTCCGACACTATGTGCGTGGTGGGCCGAGAAGTAAGGAGAGAAAAGTAACAGGCGTCTCCGGGACCATTTTTGCCCTCCGACTCTGCGCCTAACTGGAGTAAGGAGCGCGAAGTGACGGAGCGTATCAGGCCATTTTGTTTGCCATCCGATGCTCTGTGCGCGTAACCTGAGAGGTAAGGAGCGCAAATTTACGGAGCGCCTTGGTGGCATTTTTGCGCTCCAACGACTCTGTGCGCGTACCCTGAGAGGTAAGGAGCGATAAGTACGGAGCGTCTCCGGGACCATTTTTGCGCTCCAACAACTGGCTTTTTCAACCGACAGGCAGGACGAAAGTGATGAGGAGGAGGTGGGATTGTTTGCTGTGTTGTGGTGTGTGTGCCGGGAGGGAGCAAAAATGCAGCCACGACCTCCCTACGTACTCGACCTCGGAGTCCATATTGATGTTCACACCTGTGGAGCAAGACCCTGGAACGGAGAAAATGGAGTCGAAAATTACCGTTCTCCCCTTTTGCCCTCCACACTCTGTCCTCTACACAGATGGTATGCCGGTGGAGTTCGCCCCCAACCCCTTACTGGATAAGAGGAATATGACAACCGACCATTTTGCCCTCCTTGACTCTTAATGGAGGTAAGAGGAAATCGGGAGCGTCTGGCGCATTTTGTGGTTCCACCTCCTTCCAGCAACGAGAGGTAAGGAGTGAAGTAACGTAGGTTCGAGACCTTGTTGCGCTCCGACCTAATGTCCATAGGCTGAGAGAAAGGAGGCAAAGTACGAGCGTCTCCGGACCATTTTGCCTCTCGACACTTGTCGTGATAGCCTGAGAGGTAAGGAGCGAAAAGTAACGGAGCGTCTCCGGACCATTTTTGCCCTCCGACACTTGTGCGCGCTACCTGAGAAGTAAGGAGCGAAAAGTATCGGAGCGTCTCCGGGACCATTTTTGCCCTCCGACACTATGTGCGTGATAGGCCGAGAAGTAAGGAGCGAAAAGTAACGGAGCGTCTCCGGCACCATTTTTGCCCTCCGAACACTCTGTGCGCTGTAACCTGAGAATTAAGGAGCGAAAAGTAACGGAGCGTCTCCGGGACCATTTTTGCCCTCCGACACTATGTGCGTGATAGGCCGAGAGGTAAGGAGCGAAAAGTAACGGAGCTTCTCCGGGACCATTTTTGCCCTCCGACCCTCTGTGCGCGCTAACCTGAGAAGTAAGGAGCGCGAAGTGACGGAGCGTATCCAAGGCCATTTTTGCCCTCCGATGCTCTGTGCGCGCTAACCTGAGAGGTAAGGAGCGCAAATTTACGGAGCGCTTCTGGTGGCATTTTTGCACTCCGACACTCTGTGCGCGCTAACCTGAGAGGTAGGGAACGGAAGGTGACGGAGCGCATCCGAGGCCATTTTTGCCCTCCTACACTCTGTGTGCGCTAACCTGAGAGGTAAGGAGCGAAAAGTAACGGAGCGTCTCCGGGACCATTTTTGCCCTCCGACACTATGTGCGTGATAGGCCGAGAAGTAAGGAGCGAAAAGTAACGGGGCGTCTCCGGCACCATTTTTGCCCTCCGACACTCTGTGCGAGCTAACCTGAGAAGTAAGGAGCGAAAAGTAACGGAGCTTCTCCGGAACCATTTTTGCCCTCCGACCCTCTGTGCGCGCTAACCTGAGAAGTAAGGAGCGCGAAGTGACGGAGCGTATCCAAGGCCATTTTTGCCCTCCGATGCTCTGTGCGCGCTAACCTGAGAGGTAAGGAGCGCAAATTTACGGAGCGCCTGTGGTGGCATTTTTGCGCTCCAACACTCTGTGCGCGCTAACCTGAGAGGTAAGGAGCGAAAAGTAACGGAGCGTCTCCGGGACCATTTTTGCCCTCCGACACTATGTGCGTGATAGGCCGAGAAGTAAGGAGCGAAAAGTAACGGGGCGTCTCCGGCACCATTTTTGCCCTCCGACACTCTGTGCGAGCTAACCTGAGAAGTAAGGAGCGAAAAGTAACGGAGCTTCTCCGGAACCATTTTTGCCCTCCGACACTCTGTGCGCGATAACCTGAGAAGTAAGGAGCGAAAAGTAACGGAGCTTCTCCGGGACCATTTTTGCCCTCCGACACTCTGTGCGCAGTAATCTGAGAAGTAAGGAGCGCGAAGTGACGGAGCGCATCCGAGGCCATTTTTGCCCTCCTACACTCTGTGCGCGCTACCCTGAGAGGTAAGGAGCGAAAAGTAACGGAGCGTCTCCGGCACCATCTTTGCGCTCCAACACTCTGTGCGCGCTAACCTGAGAGGTAAGGAGCGAAAAGTAACGGAGCGTCTCCGGGACCATTTTTGCCCTCCGACACTATTATGTGCGTGATAGGCCGAGAAGTAAGGAGCGAAAAGTAACGTAGCGTCTCTGGCACCATTTTTGCGCTCCAACACTCTGTGCGCGCTAACCTGAGAGGTAAGGAGCGAAAAGTATCGGAGCGTCTCCGGGACCATTTTTGCCCTCCGACACTATGTGCGTGATAGGCCGAGAAGTAAGGAGCGAAAAGTAACGGAGCGTCTCCGGCACCATTTTTGCCCTCCGACACTCTGTGCGCTGTAACCTGAGAATTAAGGAGCGAAAAGTAACGGAGCGTCTCCGGGACCATTTTTGCCCTCCGACACTATGTGCGTGATAGGCCGAGAGGTAAGGAGCGAAAAGTAACGGAGCTTCTCCGGGACCATTTTTGCCCTCCGACCCTCTGTGCGCGCTAACCTGAGAAGTAAGGAGCGCGAAGTGACGGAGCGTATCCAAGGCCATTTTTGCCCTCCGATGCTCTGTGCGCGCTAACCTGAGAGGTAAGGAGCGCAAATTTACGGAGCGCTTCTGGTGGCATTTTTGCACTCCGACACTCTGTGCGCGCTAACCTGAGAGGTAGGGAACGGAAGGTGACGGAGCGTCTCCGGGACCATTTTTGCCCTCCGATACTGTGTGCGCGCTAACCTGAGAGGTAAGGGGCGCAAATTTACGGAGCGCCTCTGGTGGCATTTTTGTGCTCCAACACTCTGTGCGCGCTAACCTGAGAGGTAGGGAACGGAAGGAGACGGAGCGCATCCGAGGCCATTTTGGCCTCCTACACTCTGTGCGCGCTACCCTGAGAGGTAAGGAGCGAAAAGTAACGGAGCGTCTCCGGGACCATTTTTGCCCTCCGACACTCTGTGCGCGCTAACCTGAGAAGTAAGGAGCGAAAAGTAACGGACCGTCTCCGGGACCATTTTTACCCTCCGACACTATGTGCGTGGTGGGCCGAGAAGTAAGGAGAGAAAAGTAACAGAGCGTCTCCGGGACCATTTTTGCCCTCCGACACTCTGTGCGCACTAACCTGAGAAGTAAGGAGCGCGAAGTGACGGAGCGTATCCAAGGCCATTTTTGTTTGCCATCCGATGCTCTGTGCGCGCTAACCTGAGAGGTAAGGAGCGCAAATTTACGGAGCGCCTGTGGTGGCATTTTTGCGCTCCAACACTCTGTGCGCGCTACCCTGAGAGGTAAGGAGCGAAAAGTAACGGAGCGTCTCCGGGACCATTTTTGCGCTCCAACACTGTGCGCGCTAACCTGAGAGGTAAGGAGCGAAAAGTAACGGAGCGTCTCCGGGACCATTTTTGCCCTCCGACACTATGTGCGTGATAGGCCGAGAAGTAAGGAGCGAAAAGTAACGGGGCGTCTCCGGCACCATTTTTGCCCTCCGACACTCTGTGCGAGCTAACCTGAGAAGTAAGGAGCGAAAAGTAACGGAGCTTCTCCGGAACCATTTTTGCCCTCCGACACTCTGTGCGCGATAACCTGAGAAGTAAGGAGCGAAAAGTAACGGAGCTTCTCCGGGACCATTTTTGCCCTCCGACACTCTGTGCGCGGTAACCTGAGAAGTAAGGAGCGCGAAGTGACGGAGCGTATCCAAGGCCATTTTTGCCCTCCGATGCTCTGTGCGCGCTAACCTGAGAGGTAAGGAGCGCAAATTTACGGAGCGCCTGTGGTGGCATTTTTGCGCTCCGACGCTCTGTGCGCGCTACCCTGAGAGGTAAGGAGCGAAAAGTAACGGAGCGTCTCCGGGACCATTTTTGCCCTCCAACACTATGTGCGTGATAGGCCGAGAAGTAAGGAGCGAAAAGTAACGGAGCGTCTCCGGGACCATTTTTGCCCTCCGACACTCTGTGCGCGCTAACCTGAGAATTAAGGAGCGAAAAGTAACGGAGCTTCTCCGGGACCATTTTTGCCCTCCGACACTCTGTGCGCGGTAATCTGAGAAGTAAGGAGCGCGAAGTGACGGAGCGCATCCGAGGCCATTTTTGCCCTACTACACTCTGTGCGCGCTAACCTGAGAGGTAGGGAACGGAAGGAGACGGAGCGCATCCGAGGCCATTTTGGCCTCCTACACTCTGTGCGCGCTACCCTGAGAGGTAAGGAGCGAAAAGTAACGGAGCGTCTCCGGGACCATTTTTGCCCTCCGACACTCTGTGCGCGCTAACCTGAGAAGTAAGGAGCGAAAAGTAACGGAGCGTCTCCGGGACCATTTTTGCCCTCCGACCCTCTGTGCGCGCTAACCTGAGAAGTAAGGAGCGAAAAGTAACGGACCGTCTCCGGGACCATTTTTACCCTCCGACACTATGTGCGTGGTGGGCCGAGAAGTAAGGAGCGAAAAGTAACAGAGCGTCTCCGGGACCATTTTTGCCCTCCGACACTCTGTGCGCACTAACCTGAGAAGTAAGGAGCGCGAAGTGACGGAGCGTATCCAAGGCCATTTTTGCCCTCCGATGCTCTGTGCGCGCTAACCTGAGAGGTAAGGAGCGCAAATTTACGGAGCGCCTGTGGTGGCATTTTTGCGCTCCAACACTCTGTGCGCGCTAACCTGAGAGGTAAGGAGCGAAAAGTAACGGAGCGTCTCCGGGACCATTTTTGCCCTCCAACACTATGTGCGCGCTAACCTGAGAATTAAGGAGCGAAAAGTAACGGAGCGTCTCCGGGACCATTTTTGCCCTCCGACACTATGTGCGTGATAGGCCGAGAAGTAAGGAGCGAAAAGTAACAGAGCGTCTCCGGGACCATTTTTGCCCTCCGACACTCCTTGCGCGCTAACCTGAGAAGTAAGGAGCGCGAAGTGACGGAGCGTATCCAAGGCCATTTTTGCCCTCCGATACTGTGTGCGCGCTAACCTGAGAGGTAAGGGGCGCAAATTTACGGAGCGCCTCTGGTGGCATTTTTGTGCTCCAACACTCTGTGCGCGCTAACCTGAGAGGTTGGGAACGGAAGGAGACGGAGCGCATCCGAGGCCATTTTGGCCTCCTACACTCTGTGCGCGCTACCCTGAGAGGTAAGGAGCGAAAAGTAACGGAGCGTCTCCGGGACCATTTTTGCCCTCCGACACTCTGTGCGCGCTAACCTGAGAAGTAAGGAGCGAAAAGTAACGGAGCTTCTCCGGGACCATTTTTGCCCTCCAACACTGCGTGATAGGCCGAGAGGTAAGGAGCGAAAAGTAACGGAGCTTCTCCGGGACCATTTTTGCCCTCCGACACTATGTGCGTGGTGGGCCGAGAAGTAAGGAGCGAAAAGTAACAGAGCGTCTCCGGGACCATTTTTGCCCTCCGACACTCTGTGCGCGGTAACCTGAGAGGTAGGGAACGGAAGGAGACGGAGCGCATCCGAGGCCATTTTGGCCTCCTACACTCTGTGCGCGCTACCCTGAGAGGTAAGGAGCGAAAAGTAACGGAGCGTCTCCGGGACCATTTTTGCCCTCCGACACTCTGTGCGCGCTAACCTGAGAGGTAAGAAGCGAAAAGTAACGGAGCGTCTCCGGGACCATTTTTGCCCTCCGACACTCTGTGCGTGATAGGCCGAGAAGTAAGGAGCGAAAAGTAACAGAGCGTCTCCGGGACCATTTTTGCCCTCCGACACTCCTTGCGCGCTAACCTGAGAAGTAAGGAGCGCGAAGTGACGGAGCGTATCCAAGGCCATTTTTGCCCTCCGATACTCTGTGCGCGCTATCCTGAGAGATAAGGAGCGCAAATTTACGGAGGGCTTCTGGTGGCATTTTTGCGCTCCGACACTCTGTGCGCGTTAACCTGAGAAAAATGAGAATGAGAAGAAATGATATCGTTGGTGTGTCTTTTCGAAGACGTACTACTACTACTACTACTACTACTATCTTCTTCCTCCATTATATGGAACCGTCACGGCATATGCTGCGGCATGGGGGAGACGACGCCTCACCGTGGAAGTAATAAGTACTTTTCGTCAATGTCTTTCTTCCTGGTGTAAGCGCGGCGTCCTTCCTCCGTCGCCTTCAAGTCAACGCTCTTTTTTCTTGATCTATCAGGAAACGTTCTTATTAGTCTTGTGCTAAAGAAAGGAAAACCTTATATTTTTTCCTCTCATCCTGACACGGCTGGTTTGTGACTCCTTCGTTGCAGCAAGAGCAAATGCCTCTCTTGAGCGACTACCGTAACGGAAAGGAGTATTATGATGGAGCAGCAAATGAAATGTTTGTGTTCTCCAAGAATAATGCTAAAGGGTGTTGGCTTGGCACGTGTGTGTGCAGAAGCAATGTAAGTAAAGTTGACTTCTGTTACCATAGAGGCATCGAAGTTGATGGACAGAAAGAGAAATAAGAATGTCTCATTTGTTTGAGGCGAGGTGTTTGGTTGGTTAGTTGGTCGGTCGGTCGTTTGCTTAAGAAGGTTGTTGTGTTGTGCAAGTACAGGGGGTGAGTGAGCCGAGTTTCTACCTCGGCACCTCGGCAAGTATCACATCGATGGCTTGGCCTTGCGCGTTCGAATTGTAGTAACAGTGATCTGCCCCCAATTCTGCAGCAGCCTCCTTCAATGCAACTTCCTCCTTCTCCTCTGACTCCTCTTCAGTGAGAACACTAAAGGATCTGATGACATGCATGCATTGTTGTGAGTGCGGCGTAGTGCTGTAGTTGTGGGTGTACTTACGCCGTGAGAGGTTGGGTGTTTTGCATCATATCCTCTAGCGTCTTACACCGGAGCAGCAGCAGCAGCCGCCGGCCAAATGTTTATCATTATTATGACTAGTTAGCAGAACACGGACCAAAACCTCGGGTTAAGGGGCCTAAATGAATGCCTGTTTTGATCCCATCAAAAGGTGTTGGTTGCTATAGACAGCAGGACGGTGGCTATGGAAGTTGGAATCCGCTAAGGCGTGTGTAACAACTCACCTGCCGAAGCAACTAGCAGCCCTTAAAATGCAATGGCGCCCGAACATTCTCCCGATACTCGACCGCCGGGGCACTAATGGTCCGACACGTATGTGGTCGGGCCTCGAAGCCCCGGTGAGTAGGAGGGTCGCTGTGGTGTGCGTTGAAGGGTACGGCGTGGGCCGGCCTGGAGCCGCCACTGGTGCAGATCTTGGTGGTAGTAGCAAATCATCAAGAGAGACTCTCCTCGAAGGCCGAGGCGGAGAAGGGTTCCATGTGAACATCAGTTGGACATGGGTTAGTCGATCCTAAGCCCAAGGGGAGAGCCTGATCCCACGTTAGAGGCAACGACCACAAGCTAGAAAGTGGAGGGGTTGGTTGGTTTGTAGTAGTAGTAGCTTTTGAAGCTTTATAGCTCAGAGCTGCTGCTGCTGATGCCGTGGCCTCTTTGTCTTTTTCCCGCAAAGGTGAGCGGTTGCGAATTGTCATGGAATGACGTGACAGCGGCCTTAGTAGTAACAGTAATCATAATAATCATGATATTGCTGCTGTTATTACGAGACCCATTTTTTGTTGACATTAGTTCCTTGATACCCCACCGGGAGTTGCTAGATGGGTTCAGTGGCGAAAGGGAATACGGTTATAATTCCGCAACCTGGCCCCGGACACCAAACAGGTGACTGTGGCAGCATCGAAAAGCTTCTCGATGTAACATGGTCTGACTGCCTTGCTCCTCTTCTTCTTAATACTTCTACGTCTTGTGTCCGTTGTACGACTGTCTGTCTCTGAATGCTTGCTTCTTGCATCATCACCACCAGCAGCAACAACATTAGCAGGATTAGTAGAAGGAGGAGGGGGAGTTGGAGTTTATGGCAGCAGCGTGCATGGGAATGCCGTTGATAATTTTGTTGCGGCTGCAGTCGTGACATACCTGTACAGGAACCCGGTAACGGGAACCAGCTCTCGTACGCCGGCGGTGGACCGGGAAAGAGTTTCCTTTTCTGTTTAAGGCGCCGTGACCCTGGAGGCCATTCGCCGGAAGAAAGGGTGCTTGTAAAACGGTCCCGTGCTCCATTGCCGGTCCTTGAAAACGCGAGGGAAGGTGACTGAGGTAGAGCAGACTTTTCCTCCCAATAAAGTCGGCTGCGCCTAGTCTCGGGCCAGCAGGTATCAATATCCGCATCTGGTCTCCAAGGTAAGAAGCCTCTGGACGATAGATTAATGTAGGTAAGGGAAGTGGGCAAGTTAGATCCGTAACTTCGGGACAAGGATTGGCTGTGAGGGTTGAGCCAGTCGGGCCTGTGCAGGAAGCGGGCCTGGGTTCAGGCGCAGGACTGGACAAGGTGAAAGAGGTTGTGGTGGTGGTGTTGGATGTGATGTTGTTATGTCCTCTGCATCATCATAGCAAAGCTCTTATTCCTCCTCACCCACCACCCATTGTTGGCACATGTCTGTGTTGCCCCTGCAAGGTGCTTCTTCTTCTTCTGTGCTGCTGCTGCTGTTGATGTAACATGGTATTATTAACATACGTGCAGGCAGGGTCGTAGTCGTCGTCGTTGACGCAGGCAAGCAAAGCAGTAGTAATGTGTCGGCGTCTTTGGATGGCTAAGGTGAAGGGGTGTGGAATTTTGTGATGTACGGCTTGTCACTGACAATAATGATAAACAACAACCAGCATTTACTGCCACAGCGACAACTCTGAATCCAGTTCGGACCGGCGTATCTCTGATGACCC
>NC_092253.1:27153959-27173289 GCF_036320965.1 Panulirus ornatus | reverse complement strand
GGGTAACTTTGATACACTTACAGTACCAAAAAAGCAAAAATAAGTTAAATGATGGAAATGGAAGCAAATATTTCGGTACGATATTGGAAGATTGGTTATAAGAGGGATACTATGTGCCAATGTTTATGAAATATTGCAAAAAGAAAAACGTAAATGCAAAGATAGACCTGTGTGTTGCCAAAAATACGAAGCAAATTAATTTATTCGAGTGAGGATATTACATAACATTGAAAAGAAATACAGAAGCTTGAACATTTTGCTGATACAAAAGAAAGATATTTTGTATTAATGTATGCATGTGTGTATGCATGTACACACAGTCTACCATAAGGTGAACAAAAAATATGTTCTGATGGATATTAATACTCTATTGCACCAAATAAATATCACCCAATCTTTTGTTTTCTTTTATCACAATATTTAAGAATGAGGTGAAATGGTAAGAGTATTAGGGAAATCTAACTTACGATGAATCACCAGCACAAACCGAAGATAGGCTCAGACCTTATAATCATAATTAACAATTTATATCAGCACCAGCAATAAAGCAAATATGTATGGTTCTTGAACCATGAAGAAAATTTTGTATTTAACAAAATGTCAAGTTTATGTTAAGTTTTCCCATTGCTAAAGCAAAACATAACATTTGTACAACACAAAGTAGAACAAAGGACTTTATTCCCTGCAGAAGTAATGGAAGGTTTGAATATCTTACAATTACCTTTCGTTTCCTGTTTTCTCTGGTAGTTCAAGTTTATGTTTCGCGTTCTTTAGTAGTTCTTAATTCGCCCCTCCAGATGGCGTTACAGTAAGCATCACAAAAATTAGTATGTCAAAGTCTTAAGTTGCGCTTCTTTGTATCTACTTCTCGATGAGCTCGGCCGCCATTTGTAGTCTTCTCTGTGTCGCCTTCCAAAATAAGTGTGTTCATACGCTCTGTATTTCAAGTCTGTGTTGCCTGATATCGTAATGTCTATTCTTCTTTTCGGTAAGTCAGACTTTGCTTAGCACTATGGCAATGTTTCTGTGCATTTTCCTTGGCAAGTGGAGCTTCCTTGAGCTTTTATTCCGCGTATCAATACGTAGGAAGGATTACACAGTCTTAGCTAGGAGACCATTTTGGTAGAGTGCCATAATCAACTCTTGTTTTATCTTTTCTTTCTTCCGTTAGCTTTCACTGTTTTCCTCGGATTATTCATATATATTTGAATATGGTGTCGTGTGTTTATCAAACATATGTTTAGTGCCTTGCATGTTTATTGCTTTTTAATGGTAGTGTTTATAGAGGTGTTTTTCAATCTGTTTACAAAGGAAGTTTTTTTTTTTTTAACTTAATGCAATGCTTTGTTATGTTTCCGTGTGTTCCGGGCTGGGATCCGTGTGCTCAGGGCTGGGATCCATCTGTTCCGGGCTGGGATCCGTGTGTTCAGAGCTGGGATCCGTGTTTTCCGGGCTGGGATCCGTATGCTCCGGGCTGGGATCCGTGTGTTCCGGGCTGGAATCCGTGTGTTCCTGGCTGGAATCCGTGTACTCAGGGCTGGAATCCGTGTTCAGGGCTGGAATCCATGTGTTTAGGGCTAGGATCCGTGTGCTCAGGGCTGGGATCCGTGTGCTCAGGGCTGGGATCCATGTGCTTAGGGCTGGGATACGTGTGCTCAGGGCTGGGATCCGGGTAAAGTATATTACCTTCAGTGGCTCACTCTGAATATTGTTCGTGACCAGCCCCGCAGAAGTAGCACAGGAGCGACATCTTTGCCTCGTTGCCAGCGAACTTCATTGGTTTATGGTGTTCTGAACCTGAGTTCTATACAACTCTAATTGGTCTTCCGCAGGGGCAGCCAGGCACTTGTGAGAGCCTGAACAACAAGCTCTTTTCATTTTGAGCGGCAGTTTCCCCTAGTCCATCTGCCTAGTTAGACTAATGAGATTTCGCTGAGCCTTGCGTCCTGTGTAGCTTCGCAAATTCTGGTAAAATGTTGGATCCTGTGTTGTTCTTATGATTTGCCAACTTAGGTGCTTGGTGGCCATAGTTGTGTAAAACACTTGAATTCTCGGAGACTGTTTCTAAACGGTAAGTTTTCAAAGTTATTAGAGCCAATAAAACTTCTTGATATTCACGTCTCACTGATAATACTTTGCATATGTAGAGTTTAGCTTAAATGAAAATAGGGATTTCCAAGGATGAACATACTCAGAGACACTAGTCAGGCAAGCTCCCACTGCTCCTTCCTTGCGGCGGTAGCCATAACAACATGCGCAGTGACATTGTGCAGGGAGATGCGCAGTGACATTGCGCAGGGAAGTGCGCATGACTGCGCTGGGAGAAGCGCAGTGACTGCGCTGGGAGAAGCGCAGTGACTGCGCAGGGAAATGTGCAGTGACATTGCTTACGGAAATGCGCAGTGACATTGCGTTGGGAAATGCTTAGTGACATTGCGCAGGGAGATGCGCAGTGACTTTGCGCACGGAAATGCGCAGACATTGCGTAGGGAGATGCGCATTGACAATGCACAGGGAGATGCGTAGTGACATTGCATAGGGAGATGCGCAGTGACATTGCGCAGGGGAATATGCAGTGACTGCGCAGGGAGATACGCAGACTGCGCAGAGAAAGGCGCTGACATTGCGCAGGGAGATGCGCAGTCGTAGCTGTTCCGACGCCATTGATGACTGTGATGATATTATGCTTTATGTTTTGTCAAGTGTGTGTTGCCTGCTGGGGTAGTGTTTACCCATGTTGTCAGTAACTGTGTGGTTATCATAATGGCAGTTTCTGAGGTAGAGTTTACCCATGTTGTCAGTAACTGTGTGGTTAGCACCATGACAGTTTCTGAGGTAGTGTTTACCCATGTTGTCAGTAACTGTGTGGTTAGCACCATGACAGTTTCTGAGATAGCGTTTACCCATGTTGTCAGTGACTGTGTGGTTAGCACCATGGCAGTTTCTGAGGTAGTGTTTACCCATGTTGTCAGTAACTGTGTGGTTATCATAATGGCAGTTTCTGAGGTAGCGTTTACCCATGTTGTCAGTAACTGTGTGGTTAGCACCATGACAGTTTCTGAGGTAGTGTTTACCCATGTTGTCAGTAACTGTGTGGTTAGCACCATGACAGTTTCTGAGGTAGTGTTTACCCATGTTGTGAGTAACTGTGGTTAGCATCATGGCAGTTTCTGAGGTAGTGTTTACCAATGTTGTCAGTAACTGTGTGGTTAGCACCATGGCAGTTTCTGAGGTAGTGTTTACCTATGTTGTCAGTAACTGTGGTTAGCACCATGGCAGTTTCTGAGGTAGTGTTTACCCATGTTGTCAGTAAGTGTGTGGTTAGCATCATGGCAGTTTCTGAGGTAGTTTACCCATGTTTTAAGTAACTGTATGGTTAGCACCATGACAGTTTCTGAGGTAGTGTTTACCCATGTTGTCAGTAACTGTGTGGTTAGCACCATGGCAGTTTCTGAGGTAGTGTTTACCCATGTTGTCAGTAACTATGTGGTTAGCACCATGACAGTTTCTGAGGTAGTGTTTACCCATGTTGTCAGTAACTGTGTAGTTAGCACCATGGCAGTTTCTGAGGTAGTGTTTACCCATGTTGTCAGTAACTATGTGGTTAGCACCATGACAGTTTCTGAGGTAGTGTTTACCCATGTTGTCAGTGTGTGGTTAGCACCATGGCAGTTTCTGAGGTAGTGTTTACCCATGTTGTCAGTAACTGTGTGGTTAGCACCATGGCAGTTTCTAAGGTAGTGTTTACCCATGTTGTCAGTAACTGTGTGGTTAGCATCATGACAGTTTCTGAGGTAGTGTTTACCCATGTTGTCAGTAACTGTGTGGTTAGCACCATGGCAGTTTCTGAGGTAGTGTTTACCCATGTTGTCAGTAACTGTGTGGTTAGCACCATGACAGTTTCTGAGGTAGTGTTTACCCATGTTGTCAGTAACTGTGTGGTTAGTACCATGACAGTTTCTGAGGTAGTGTTTACCCATGTTGTCAGTAACTGTGTGGTTAGCACCATGACAGTTTCTGTTGCTCTGACGTGGTATCTGGGCTTCGCAGTGTTTCTGTTGCTCTAACGTGGTATCTGGGCTTCGCAGTGTTTCTGTTGCTCTGTCGTGGCATCTAGGCTTCGCAGTGTTTCTGTTGCTCTGACGTGGCATCTAGGCTTCGCAGTGTTTCTGTTGCCCCGACGTAGCAGTCGGTCTTCACCGAGCGTTTAGCCAGCCTGTCATCCACTTGGATTATAGCTCCATGGTAGGCGTCATCCACTTGGATTACAGTTCCATGGTAGGCGTTCGCTATTCTTATGATATGAACGTCATGTTCAACCTCTAAATATTTGTATTTTAATTTCTTTCTGTTCGTTGATAAGTTAAAGCGTTTCTTCAGATTTTTTTTTCCACTCGTTTCAAAATTCGATGTTGATTTTCTCAGATTTTTAGATGTGCTAGGAGCTGCATCCGGTAGCCCCATATGTTATAACATTTTCTTGTGCCAGTGCAGTGTACAGGATTTCGTGCTGTGAAGTTCGTGCAGTGCAGTGTACAGGATTTCGTGCTGTGAAGTTCGTGCAGTGCAGTGTACAGGATTTCGTGCTGTGAAGTTCGTGCAGTGCAGTGTACAGGATTTCGTGCTGTGAAGTTCGTGCAGTGCAGTGTACAGGATTTCGTGCTGTGAAGTTCATGCAGTGCAGTGTACAGGATTTCGTGCTGTGACAGTGCAGTGTACAGGATTTCGTGCTGCGAAGTTCGTGCAGTGCAGTGTACAGGATTTCGTGCTGTGAAGTTCGTGCAGTGCAGTGTACAGGATTTCGTGCTGTGAAGTTCGTGCAGTGCAGTGTACAGGATTTCGTGCTGTGAAGTTCGTGCAGTGCAGTGTACAGGATTTCGTGCTGTGAAGTTCGTGCAGTGCAGTGTACAGGATTTCGTGCTGTGAAGTTCGTGCAGTGCAGTGTACAGGATTTCGTGTGCTTGGGGCAGACAGGCACATGAAGGAGCTTACATTCAGTAGATGTGCAAGACTCGCTCGCACATGACATTCATTTTTCATTAGCTATTTATCATCATTTTACAGTTTTTTATTAGCTATTTGTTATTATCATTTTACTGTTTGCATCACATAGAATGTTCCCACGGGCTCACTGATCTTACGAGCTGCTGTTAATATGGATGTTTGAACAAGTAACAGCTGATCTTTTGTTTGAACACGTAAGAGCTGATCTGTTGTTTGAACACGTAACAGCTGATCTTTTGTTTGAACAATTCAGAGCTGATCTGTTGTTTGAACACGTAACAGCTGATCTTTTGTTTGAACAATTCAAAGCTGATCTGTTGTTTGAACACGTAGCAGCTGATCCTTTGTTTGCACACGTCAGAGCTGATCTGTTGTTTGAACACGTAACAGCTGACCCTTTGTTTGCACACGTCAGAGCTGATCTGTTGTTTGAACACATAAGAGCTGATCTGTTGTTTAAACACTGGCCTCCACGTGTGGAGACGGAGTCAACTGGCCTCCACGTGTGGAGACGGAGTCCACTGGCCTCCACGTGTGGAGGTGGAGTCCACTGGCCTCCACGTGTGGAGACGGAGTGCACTGGCCTCCACGTGTGGAGACGGAGTGCACTGGCCTCCACGTGTGGAGACGGAGTGCACTGGCCTCCACGTGTGGAGACGGAGTGCACTGGCCTCCACGCAAGGAGAGGGGTTCCACTGGACTCCACGTCCATTCTTTTGGCCTTTGGCGCCGCTAAATGGGCTTTAAAGTAAACCTTCAATATGACATTTTGGTTCTGAATGCCGCCACGCCATTCTAATGGCCTATGGCGCCGCCAGACTTTCAGTTTGGATCTTTGATTCTGGATCCCACCACGCCACTCTAATGGCTATTGCAACGAAGTGCACGCCTGATGCATTAGCTTTCTGAGTATAACAATCTCTTGCTAGTGGTAGGGGCACACAAGCTCCCAGGAGTGACATCTACGTATTAAGGAAAGTGAAGCAAGTGTGCAGAAGTAGGGTAAGTGGGTCAGGTTGTGGGGTCAGACTAGTAGGCTCCTGTGCTCTCTTCTCTAGTAAGTATGTCAAGTTAGAATCAACCCAAATATGAAAGCAACGCCATTCATACAAAGAAGGATCAACAAATTTTGAGAAGCAATGAATTTAATTCCTCTAAACAGGATTACTAGTTTCTTACGGGCAGACAAAGCTAACTGTGCAATGTGGCAAAGTTTAGTGAGGGGATTTTTAAAAGGGAAAATGGGCAGAAAAATTGGTTTTTAGAGATATTAAACTCAATGAAAAATGCATCCACCCCACTGGAAAATCCTGTTACAATCAAAGCTGATGGAGAAAGTTATGACCAGGCGAGACACCGACCAAGAGGGAAAGGGTGGGACACATTTGAAAGATGTGGAGGAATTATTATGTCTTCTACATAGGAATGCATTTGGATATCTGTCGAGGAAAGGAAAAAGTAATAAGAAGGAAGAAAAGATGCAGGAGAGACAACAGGTAGTGTTAGGGAAAGAGAGGTTGATCTATCAACTTTCCTAGCGATCAAATGAGCCGAGATGATGAAGATGTATAGGAACAGTGAGGCAGGAAAGCCAATACAAGGGTAACTTGGAGATGAACCACATTATAGTTAGCTTAGGTTTAACATGTTACATGCTAGCCAGGTTTACAGCTAGGCTGTCTTAAGATGCTAGCCAGGTTTACAGCTAGGCTGTCATGAGATGGTAGCCAGGTTTACAGCTAGGCTGTCATGAGATGGTAGCCAGGTTTACAGCTAGGCTGTCATGGGATGGTAGCCAGGATTACAGCTAGGCTGTCATGAGATGGTAGCCAGGTTTACAGCTAGGCTGTCATGAGATGGTAGCCAGGTTTACAGCTAGGCTGTCATGAGATGGTAGCCAGGTTTACAGCTAGGCTGTCTTAAGATGCTAGCCAGGTTTACAGCTAGGCTGTCATGAGATGCTAGCCAGGTTTACAGCTAGGCTGTCATGAGATGGTAGCCAGGTTTACAGCTAGGCTGTCATGAGATGCTAGCCAAGTTTACAGCTAGGCTGTCATGAGATGGTAGCCAGGTTTACAGCTAGGCTGTCTTAAGATGCTAGCCAGGTTTACAGCTAGGCTGTCATGAGATGGTAGCCAGGTTTACAGCTAGGCTGTCATGAGATGGTAGCCAGGTTTACAGCTAGGCTGTCATGGGATGGTAGCCAGGTTTACAGCTAGGCTGTCATGAGATGGTAGCCAGGTTTACAGCTAGGCTGTCATGAGATGGTAGCCAGGTTTACAGCTAGGCTGTCATGAGATGGTAGCCAGGTTTACAGCTAGGCTGTCATGAGATGGTAGCCAGGTTTACAGCTAGGCTGTCTTAAGATGCTAGCCAGGTTTACAGCTAGGCTGTCATGAGATGGTAGCCAGGTTTACAGCTAGGCTGTCATGAGATGGTAGCCAGGTTTACAGCTAGGCTGTCATGGGATGGTAGCCAGGTTTACAGCTAGGCTGTCATGAGATGGTAGCCAGGTTTACAGCTAGGCTGTCATGAGATGCTAGCCAGGTTTACAGCTAGGCTGTCATGAGATGGTAGCCAGGTTTACAGCTAGGCTGTCATGAGATGGCTAGCCAGGTTTACAGCTAGGCTGTCATGAGATGGTAGCCAGGTTTACAGCTAGGCTGTCATGAGATGGTAGCCAGGTTTACAGCTAGGCTGTCATGAGATGGTAGCCAGGTTTACAGCTAGGCTGTCATGAGATGCTAGCCAGGTTTACAGCTAGGCTGTCATGAGATGGTAGCCAGGTTTACAGCTAGGCTGTCATGAGATGGTAGCCAGGTTTACAGCTAGGCTGTCATGAGATGCTAGCCAGGTTTACAGCTAGGCTGTCATGAGATGGTAGCCAGGTTTACAGCTAGGCTGTCATGAGATGGTAGCCAGGTTTACAGCTAGGCTGTCATGAGATGGTAGCCAGGTTTACAGCTAGGCTGTCATGAGATGGTAGCCAGGTTTACAGCTAGGCTGTCATGAGATGGTAGCCAGGTTTACAGCTAGGCTGTCATGAGATGCTAGCCAGGTTTACAGCTAGGCTGTCATGAGATGCTAGCCAGGTTTACAGCTAGGCTGTCATGAGATGGTAGCCAGGTTTACAGCTAGGCTGTCATGAGATGGTAGCCAGGTTTACAGCTAGGCTGTCATGAGATGGTAGCCAGGTTTACAGCTAGGCTGTCATGAGATGGTAGCCAGGTTTACAGCTAGGCTGTCATGAGATGGTAGCCAGGTTTACAGCTAGGCTGTCATGAGATGGTAGCCAGGTTTACAGCTAGGCTGTCATGAGATGGTAGCCAGGTTTACAGCTAGGCTGTCATGAGATGGTAGCCAGGTTTACAGCTAGGCTGTCATGAGATGGTAGCCAGGATTACAGCTAGACTGTCATGAGATGGTAGCCAGGTTTACAGCTAGGCTGTCATGAGATGGTAGCCAGGTTTACAGCTAGGCTGTCATGAGATGGTAGCCAGGTTTACAGCTAGGCTGTCATGAGATGGTAGCCAGGTTTACAGCTAGAATGTCATGAGATGGTAGCCAGGTTTACAGCTAGGCTGTCATGAGATGCAAGCCAGGTTTACAGCTAGGCTGTCATGGGATGGTAGCCAGGTTTACAGCTAGGCTGTCATGAGATGGTAGCCAGGTTTACAGCTAGGCTGTCATGAGATGGTAGCCAGGATTACAGCTAGACTGTCATGAGATGGTAGCCAGGTTTACAGCTAGGCTGTCATGAGATGGTAGCCAGGTTTACAGCTAGGCTGTCATGAGATGGTAGCCAGGTTTACAGCTAGGCTGTCATGAGATGGTAGCCAGGTTTACAGCTAGGCTGTCATGAGATGGTAGCCAGGTTTACAGCTAGGCTGTCATGAGATGGTAGCCAGGTTTACAGCTAGGCTGTCATGAGATGGTAGCCAGGTTTACAGCTAGGCTGTCATGAGATGGTAGCCAGGTTTACAGCTAGGCTGTCATGAGATGGTAGCCAGGTTTACAGCTAGGCTGTCATGAGATGGTAGCCAGGTTTACAGCTAGGCTGTCATGAGATGGTAGCCAGGTTTACAGCTAGGCTGTCATGAGATGGTAGCCAGGTTTACAGCTAGACTGTCATGAGATGGTAGCCAGGTTTACAGCTAGGCTGTCATGAGATGGTAGCCAGGATTACAGCTAGGCTGTCATGAGATGGTAGCCAGGTTTACAGCTAGGCTGTCATGAGATGGTAGCCAGGTTTACAGCTAGGCTGTCATGAGATGGTAGCCAGGTTTACAGCTAGACTGTCATGAGATGGTAGCCAGGTTTACAGCTAGGCTGTCATGAGATGGTAGCCAGGATTACAGCTAGACTGTCATGAGATGGTAGCCAGGTTTACAGCTAGGCTGTCATGAGATGGTAGCCAGGATTACAGCTAGACTGTCATGAGATGGTAGCCAGGTTTACAGCTAGGCTGTCATGAGATGGTAGCCAGGTTTACAGCTAGGCTGTCATGAGATGGTAGCCAGGTTTACAGCTAGACTGTCATGAGATGGTAGCCAGGTTGGAAATATGATTTGGTTATTACTACATGAGTTACGTTTACACTCCTCGTCAGTCTCTGCCGTATTGCTGTATATTGTAAATTAGCCAGATTACTGGTTTTTAGGTAAATATTACCTAGACTATCCCTAGGTTGAGGTGAATATTGCCTAGACTATCCCAGGATTGAGAGTAATATTACCTAGACTATCCCTGGGTTGAGGTGAATATTGCTCAAATATTGCCAGCATGGTACGGGAATATAGCTATATTTTGGCGAGGTTAAAGTGTATGTTGAACGTCATTTCTAGTTTATATTCATGTTTATGTATACATTACAAAGTGTGTGTGTGTGTGTGTGTGTGTGTGTGTGTGTGTGTGTACCAAATGCCGGTAGAACCGTTGTATAAGAAAACTGGTTCAACCCAAAGAGATAACAACTCAGATGAAAAATACTATTACAGAAATAACTTGAAAACCTTGGGTAATGCCAGAGTTTTCTTGATTAATATCATTTATATCGTTATTGTTCTTGAGTTATATATTGTGTCCATCATAATATCATTTATCTCGTTTTCTGTTATTGTTCTTGAGTTATATATTGTGTCCATCATAATATCATTTATCTCGTTTTCTGTTGTTGTTCTTGAGTTATATATTGTGTCCGTCATAATATCATTTATCTCGTTTTCTGTTGTTGTTCTTGAGTTATATATTGTGTCCGTCATAATATCATTTATCTCGTTTTCTGTTGTTGTTCTTGAGTTATATATTGTGTCCATCATAATATCATTTATCTCGTTTTCTGTTGTTGTTCTTGAGTTATATATTGTGTCCATCATAATATCATTTATCTCGTTTTCTGTTGTTGTTCTTGAGTTATATATTGTGTCCGTCATAATATCATTTATCTCGTTTTCTGTTGTTGTTCTTGAGTTATATATTGTGTCCGTCATAATATCATTTATCTCGTTTTCTGTTGTTGTTCTTGAGTTATATATTGTGTCCATCATAATATCATTTATCTCGTTTTCTGCTGTTGTTCTTGAGTTATATATTGTGTCCGTCATAATATCATTTATCTCGTTTTCTGTTGTTGTTCTTGAGTTATATATTGTGTCCATCATAATATCATTTATCTCGTTTTCTGTTGTTGTTCTTGAGTTATATATTGTGTCCATCATAATATCATTTATCTCGTTTTCTGCTGTTGTTCTTGAGTTATATATTGTGTCCATCATAATATCATTTATCTCGTTTTCTGTTGTTGTTCTTGAGTTATATATTGTGTCCATCATAATATCATTTATCTCGTTTTCTGTTGTTGTTCTTGAGTTATATATTGTGTCCATCATAATATCATTTATCTCGTTTTCTGTTATTGATCTTGAGTTATATATTGTGTCCGTCATAATATCATTTATCTCATTTTCTGTTGTTCTTGAGTTATATATTGTGTCCATCATAATATCATTTATCTCGTTTTCTGTTATTGATCTTGAGTTATATATTGTGTCCATCATAATATCATTTATCTCGTTTTATGTTATTGATCTTGAGTTATATATTGTGTCCGTCATGATATCGTTTATCTCGTTTTCTGTTGTTGTTCTTGAGTTATATATTGTGTCCGTCATAATATTTATCTCGTTTTCTGTTATTGATCTTGAGTTATATATTGTGTCCGTCATAATATCATTTATCTCGTTTTCTGTTATTGATCTTGAGTTATATATTGTGTCCATCATAATATCATTTATCTCGTTTTCTGTTATTGATCTTGAGTTATATATTGTGTCCGTCATAATATCATTTATCTCGTTTTCTGTTATTGATCTGGAGTTATATATTGTGTCCATCATAGTATCATTTATCACGTTTTCTGTTATTGATCTTGAGTTATATATTGTGTCCGTCATAATATCATTTATCTCGTTTTCTGTTATTGATCTTGAGTTATATATTGTGTCCATCATCATATCATTTATCTCGTTTTCTGTTGTTCTTGAGTTATATATTGTGTCCGTCATAATATCATTTATCTCGTTTTCTGTTGTTGTTCTTGAGTTATATATTGTGTCCGTCATAATATCATTTATCTCGTTTTCTGTTGTTGTTCTTGAGTTATATATTGTGTCCGTCATAATATCATTTATCTCGTTTTCTGTTGTTGTTCTTGAGTTATATATTGTGTCCGTCATAATATCATTTATCTCGTTTTCTGTTGTTGTTCTTGAGTTATATATTGTGTCCATCATAATATCATTTATCTCGTTTTCTGTTGTTGTTCTTGAGTTATATATTGTGTCCGTCATAATATCATTTATCTCGTTTTCTGTTGTTGTTCTTGAGTTATATATTGTGTCCATCATAATATCATTTATCTCGTTTTCTGTTGTTGTTCTTGAGTTATATATTGTGTCCGTCATAATATCATTTATCTCGTTTTCTGCTGTTGTTCTTGAGTTATATATTGTGTCCATCATAATATCATTTATCTCGTTTTCTGTTGTTGTTCTTGAGTTATATATTGTGTCCGTCATAATATCATTTATCTCGTTTTCTGTTGTTGTTCTTGAGTTATATATTGTGTCCATCATAATATCATTTATCTCGTTTTCTGTTGTTGTTCTTGAGTTATATATTGTGTCCATCATAATATCATTTATCTCGTTTTCTGTTGTTGTTCTTGAGTTATATATTGTGTCCGTCATGATATCATTTATCTCGTTTTCTGTTATTGTTCTTGAGTTATATATTGTGTCCGTCATAATATCATTTATCTCGTTTTCTGTTATTGTTCTTGAGTTATATATTGTGTCCGTCATAATATCATTTATCTCGTTTTCTGTTGTTGTTCTTGAGTTATATATTGTGTCCATCATAATATCATTTATCTCGTTTTCTGTTATTGTTCTTGAGATATATATTGTGTCCATCATAATATCATTTATCTCGTTTTCTGTTGTTGTTCTTGAGTTATATATTGTGTCCGTCATAATCTCCCTGGTTTACGTAGACTAGCATAAGTGCAATACTAGGATATTCTGCTGTGCTTTAACGTATGTTTGCTTACAGTGGACAAATATATAAAGTAATTCAGTATTAATTTAACGAAATGATATAACGAAAGTGTACGATATGATCGTTTAGAACCATACCATGAAGTCTGATAGATAAGGTCAGAAATTGTTTGATAAGGTCAAATTATTTGATATCAGAAATTGCTTGATAAGGTCAGAAACTTTTATAAGGTCAGGAATTGTTTTATAAGGTCAGGAATTTTTTATAAGGTTAGTATGATATGGTCAGAAATTTTTTGATAAGGCTAGAAATTGTTTCATAAGGACAGAAACTAATTGATAAGGACAGAAACTAATTGATAAGGACAGAAACTAATTGATAAGGTCAGAAACTATTAGATAAGGACAGAATTTGTATGATAAGGTTGGAAGTGTTTGGCAGAGGTGACGTGTTTTATCAGTGGTTGGGAGCCTCGCCCGCACCATCAAAGTTGCCCACTGAAGAGGCTGACAGTGGCCATGGTGGAGGACGGTCAGCTCCCAGGGAGGGAGGCGGGGCGTCACCCTCCCTCCCGTTCAATGCTCTCACCCTCCCCCAAAGCAATGCCGACGTCCGCCCCTCATACAACAGTAAACAACATGACTGAACTTTAGTTTTCTACTTGTAGGGGGAGCGGTTTCTACTTGTATGGGAGAGGTTTCTACTTGTAGGGGGAGGGGGGGAAGAGTGAGTGTGTTAAGGTGGGTGTCTCATCAGTGCGCGGAGGAGGTACAGCTTCTGTCACAGCCTCTCAT
Source organism: Panulirus ornatus (assembly GCF_036320965.1). Taxonomy (NCBI): domain Eukaryota; kingdom Metazoa; phylum Arthropoda; class Malacostraca; order Decapoda; family Palinuridae; genus Panulirus; species Panulirus ornatus. The sequence goes on along the minus strand of NC_092253.1, from coordinate 27,159,934 downwards.
GACAACATTGCTTAGGAATACCGTTGTTATGTTGTTGTTACCCCACATGTATATCACAAGTGGGGTAACAGTGGTGCGCGCGTTGCACTGAGGAGTCAAGGGAGAGCGGGTTGCTTCTGAGAAAACTTAAAGAGAGTTGTTGTGAAGTGTTGGAAACAACCATGTAGTTATGGGGGGCGCCACAACGAAACCCGAACTGATCTGTTCACTTAACACGCCGTTTGGAATTCCGTGGGCAAATCGTCCATCGTGGCCCGAAGCTTCGGTGTGTGGGCAGCTGTGGTTAGGGGTTGGTGGGTAACTGTGGGTAGGGGGTTGGTGGGCAACTGTGGCAAGGGTTTGATGGGCAACTGTGGGTAGTGGGTTCATGGGTAACTGTGGGTAGGGGGTTGGCGGGCAACTGTGGATAGGGGGGTTGGTTGGCAACCGTGGGTAGAGGGAGTTGGTGGGCAACTGTGGGTAGGGGGTTGGTGGGCAACTGTGGGTAGGGGGAGTTGGTTGGCAACTGTGGGTAGGGGGAGTTGGTGGGCAACTATGGGTAGGGAGGTGTTGGTTGGCAACTGTGGGTAGTGGGTGTTGGGCAACTGTGGGTAGGGGGTTGGTGGGCAGCTGTGGGTAGGGGGAGTTGGTGGGCAACTGTGGGTAGGGAGGGGTTGGTTGGCAACCGTGGGTAGTGGGTGTTGAGCAGTTGTGGGTAGGGGGTTGGTGGGCCACTGTGGGTAGGGGGAGTTGGTGGGCAACTCTGGGTAGGGAGGAGTTGTTTGGCAACTCTGGGTAGTGGGTGTTGGGCAACTACGGGTAGGGGGTTGGTGGGCAACTGTGGGTATGGGGAGTTGGTGGGCAACTGTGGGTAGGGAAGCGTTGGTTGGCAACTCTGGGTAGTGGGTGTTGAGCAACTGTGGGTAGGGAGTTGGGCAACTGTGGGTAGGGGGGTTGGTTGGCAACTGTGGGTAGGGGGAGTTAGTGGGCAATTGTGGGTAGGGAGGTATTGGTTGGCAACTCTCTGTAGTGGGTGTTGGGCAACTGTGGGTAGGGGGTTGATGGGCAACTGTGGGTAGGGGGTTGGTTGGCAACTGTGGGTAGGGGTGTTGGTGGGCAACTTTGGGTAGGGAGGTGTTGGTGGGCAACTGTGGGTAGTGGGTGTTGGGCAACTGTGGGTATGGGGTTGGTGGGCAACTGTGGGTAGAGGTTTGGTGGGCAACTGTGGGTAGGGGGAGTTGGTGGGCAACTGTGGGTAGGGGGAGTTGGTGGGCAACTGTGGGTAGGGAGGTGTTGGTTGGCAACTCTGTATAGTGGGTGTTGGGCAACTGTGGGTAGGGGGAGTTGGTGGGCAACTGTGGGTAGGGAGGTGTTGGTTGGCAACTCTGGATAGTGGGTGTTGGGCAACTGTGGGTAGGGGGTTGGTGGGCAACTGTGGGGAGGGAGGTGTTGGTGGGCAACTGTGGGTAGGAGGGGTTGCTGGTTATATTTGATGATGGTAATTACCCACTGATGATGATGGTCCACATCTGTGGTATGCAGTGGTCCCTCCCATTCCCAGTGCTGATAGACATTGTGGTATTTTCTGATCTATTCAGCCCCCTTCCCCCGTCACTCCTCCAGCCAATAGGGTGAGAGAGAGAGAGAGAGAGAGAGAGAGAGAGAGAGAGAGAGAGAGAGGAGGGCTTGACCCCGAGTCCCATTGGAAAACGTTTACCACCTCAACCAAGGGGGGAGGGGCTTAGTAACTAGCCCCTCCTCCATAAGCTTTTTAGCAATTTAGTTTAGTGTCAGTGTGTACCAAGTGGGACATTTTCTGTTCTCATTTAGTTTAGTGTCAGTGTGTACCAAGTGGGACATTTTCTGTTCTCATTTAGTTTAGTGTCAGTGTGTACCAAGTGGGACATTTTCTGTTCTCATTTAGTTTAGTGTCAGTGTGTACCAAGTGGGACATTTTCTGTTCTCATTTAGTTTAGTGTCAGTGTGTACCAAGTGGGACATTTTCTGTTCTCATTTAGTTTAGTGTCAGTGTGTACCAAGTGGGACATTTTCTGTTCTCATTTAGTTTAGTGTCAGTGTGTACCAAGTGGGACATTTTCTGTTCTCATTTAGAATTCGAGCGATATTGTCCTGAATTGCCCCCACTCACCCCCACCCCCTAAAGAATGGGGGTTGGGGGGCCCGTGCACCTCTGCACGTAGAGGAAGACATGAAGTAGTAATTAAGAGTGTTCTTCGTAGTTGTAGTCCAGACTAGTGATTAATGGTGATATATATCCGTTGGCGGAGCCAGAAAATTTTATCTACGATGCCCAACTTCAGGTGCGCATAACATTGGAGACATTAAGTAAGGGAGAATAGCTGTCATTACGAAGGTATTCCCCCACACATAACATTGGAGACATTAAGTAAGGGAGAATAGCTGTCATTACGAAGGTATTCCCCCACACATAACATTGGAGACATTAAGTAAGGGAGAATAGCTGTCATTACGAAGGTATTCCCCCATCACACACACACACCTCTCCCCGCTGCTAGGCCAATGACAAGGAAGGCAGCAATAAACAATCTTAGTCCTTAACACATCTCTATCTGTGCCCCACTATCTACGGTTGGTTAATCTTGCCATAAGGTTGATATAATCTCTCTCATATGATTGATCGTTTCTTAATCTTGCTTTTAGATTAATATAATCACTCTCAATGTAATCGATCGTTTGTTAATGTTGCCATAAGATTAATATAATCGATCGTTAATGTTGCCATAAGATAAATATAATCGCTCTCATATGATTGATCGTTTCTTAATCTTGCTTTTAGATCAATATAATCACTCAATGTAATCGATCGTTTGTTAATGTTGCCATAAGATTAATATAATCGCTCTCATATGATTGATCGTTTCTTAATCTTGCTTTTAGATTAATATAATCGCTCTCAATGTAATCGATCGTTTGTTAATGTTGCCATAAGATTAATATAATCGATCGTTAATGTTGCCATAAGATAAATATAATCGCTCTCATATGATTGATCGTTTCTTAATCTTGCTTTTAGATCAATATAATCACTCTCAATGTAATCGATCGTTTGCTAATGTTGCCATAAGATTAATATAATCGCTCTCATATGATTGATCGTTTCTTAATCTTGCTTTTAGATTAATATAATCGCTCTCAATGTAATCGATCGTTTGTTAATGTTGCCATAAGATTAATATAATCGATCGTTAATGTTGCCATAAGATAAATATAATCGCTCTCATATGATTGATCGTTTCTTAATCTTGCTTTTAGATCAATATAATCACTCAATGTAATCGATCGTTTGTTAATGTTGCCATAAGATTAATATAATCGCTCTCATATGATTGATCGTTTCTTAATCTTGCTTTTAGATTAATATAATCGCTCTCAATGTAATCGATCGTTTGTTAATGTTGCCATAAGATTAATATAATCGCTCTCATATGATTGATCGTTTCTTAATCTTGCTTTTAGATTAATATAATCGCTCTCAATATAATCGATCGTTTGTTAATGTTGCCATAAGATTAATATAATCGCTCTCAATGTAATCGATCGTTAATGTTGCCATAAGATTACTATAATCGCTCTCATATGATTGATCGTTTCTTAATCTTGCTTTTAGATCAATATAATCACTCTCAATGTAATCGATCATTTGTTAATCTTGCCATAAGATTAATATAATCGCTCTCATATGATCTATCATTCTCTCCATGTGCCCAAACCATTTCAAAACACCCTCCTCTGCTCTCTCAACCACGCTCTTTTTATTTCCACACATCTCTCTTACCCTTACGTTACTTACTCGATCAAACCACCTCACACCACACATTGTCCTCAAACATCTCATTTCCAGCACATCCATCCTCCTGCGCACAACTCTATCCATAGCCCACGCCTCGCAACCATACAACATTGTTGGAACCACTATTCCTTCAAACATACCCACCTTCGCTTACCGAGATAATGTTCTCGACTTCCACACATTCTTCAAGGCTCCCAGGATTTTCGCCCCTTCCCCCACCCTATGATCCATTTCCGCTTCCATGGTTCCATCCGCTGCCAGATCCACTCCCAGATATCTAAAACACTTTACTTCCTACAGTTTTTCTCCATTCAAACTTACCTCCCAATTGACTTGACCCTCAACCCTACTGTACCTAATTACCTTGCTCTTATTCACATTTACTCATAACTTTCTTCTTTCAAACACTTTACCAAACTCAGTCACCAGCTTCTGCAGTTTCTCACATGAATCAGCCACCAGCGCTGTATCATCAGCGAACAACAACTGACTCACTTCCCAAGCTCTCTTATCCCCAACAGACTTCATACTTGCCCCTCTTTCCAAAACTCTTGCAGTCACCTCCCTAACAACCCCATCCATAAACAAATTAAACAACCATGGCGACATCACACACCCCTGCCGCAAACCTACATTCACTGAGAACCAATCACTTTCCTCTCTTCCTACACGCACACATGCCTTACATCCTCGATAAAAACTTTTCACTGCTTCCAACAACTTGCCTCCCACACCATATATTCTTAATACCTTCCACAGAGCATCTCTATCAACTCTATCATATGCCTTCTCCAGATCCATAAATGCTACATACAAATCCATTTGCTTTTCTAAGTATTTCTCACATACATTCTTCAAAGCAAACACCTGATCCACACATCCTCTACCACTTCTGAAACCACACTGCTCTTCCCCAATCTGATGCTCTGTACATGCCTTCACCCTCTCAATCAATACCCTCCCATATAATGTACCAGGAATACTCAACAAACTTATACCTCTGGAATTTGAGCACTCACTCTTATCCCCTTTGCCTTTGTACAAAGGCACTATGCACGCATTCCGCTAATCTTCAGGCACCTCACCATGAATCATGCATACATTAAATAACCTTACCAACCAGTCAATAATACAGTCACTCCCTTTTTTAATAAATTCCACTGCAATACCATCCAAACCTGCTGCCTTGCCGGCTTTCATCTTCCGCAAAGCTTTTACTACCTCTTCTCTGTTTACCAAATCATTTTCCCTAACCCTCTCACTTTGCACACCACCTCGACCAAAACACCCTATATCTGCCACTCTATCATCAAACACATTCAACAAACCTTCAAAATACTCACTCCATCTCCTCACATCACCACTACTTGTTATCACCTCCCCATTAGCCTCCTTCACTGAAGTTCCCATTTGCTCCCTTGTCTTACGCACTTTATTTACCTCCTTCTAGAACATCTTTTTATTCTCCCTAAAATTTAAAGATACTCTCTCACCCCAACTCTCATTTGCCCTCTTTTTCACCTCTTGCACCTTTCTCTTGACCTCCTGTCTTTCTTTTATACATCTCCCACTTAATTGCATTTTTTCCCTGCAAAAATCGTCCAAATGCCTCTCTCTTCTCTTTCAATAATAATCTTACTTCTTCATCCCACCACTCACTACCCTTTCTAATCAACCCACTTCCCACTCTTCTCATGCCACAAGCATCTTTTGCGCAATCCATCACTGATTCCCTAAATACATCCCATTCCTCCCCCACTCCCCTTACTTCCATTGTTCTCACCTTTTTCCATTCTGTACTTTTTATTTTTATTTTATTATTATTATTATCATTTTTTTTTATCATTATTATTATTATTATTATTATTATTATTATTATTATTATTATTATTATTATTGCTGTTGTTGTTGTTGTTGTTGTTGTTATTGTTGTTTTTATCTTTATTTTATTATTATTATTATTATTATTATTATTATTATTATTATTATTATTATTATTATTATTATCATTGTTGTTGTTGTTTTTATTTTATTTTATTATTATTATTCTTATTCTTATTATTATTATTATTGGATGGTATTGCAGTGGAATTTATTAAAAAAGGGGGTGACTGTATTGTTGACTGGTTGGTAAGGTTATTTAATGTATGTATGACTCATGGTG